>NW_015388790.1:104186-106458 GCF_001527695.2 Protobothrops mucrosquamatus
CTGACAAGCAAAGTCGATGGGGAAGCCAGATGCTGCTGACAACTGTGTTACTAACTTAACAACTGCAGTGATTTGCTTAATAACTGGCCAGAAAAGTCGTAAAATAGGACAAAACTCACTTAACAACTGTCTCGCTTAGCAAGATAAATTTGCAGAAAGTCGAAGTCCACCTGTACTAATCCTTACAGATCTTGGTGTAAGAGCCAGTTTAGTGTAGTAGTTAAGGCCTCAAGCTAGAAACTGGGAGACCATGAGTTTTACTCCCATCTTGGACACAAAGCCAGCTGGGTGACCTTGGGCCAGTCCCTTAGCTCTAGGAAGGAGGCAGTGGTAAACCACTTCTGATAAACTTTGTCAAGAAAACTACAGGGACTTGTTCAATCCTTTTCCAAGAATCAGATACAATTGAACAGAAGGGGGAGGGGAAGTGTGGGTATGCTGTGAGAATAAACCATTTGTGTTTTAGAGAATAATCCAACTTTGGTTAAATTTACACAAGCCATAAACCAAACCAATCATATGAGGGCTTAGCATATTCTAAGCACCCAGCTATTATTTTGAACTCCTGGTCAAAATGAGGTATTTTGAAGAATTGGAGCCATGGTGGAAAATATGTAATATCCATCCTGTTTTGATTCAGAAAACCACTGATGTTGTAAACTGTAGTGTAATGTAAAATGTGAACCCCACCCTTTTGAATCTGGGAGGGAAGCAATAGCATTTATATGCCTTTGGGTGTGTGTTTTTTAATGGAAAAAGAAAAAGAAAATGGATTCCACAAGAATTTATCTCTCATATATCAATCAAAACTGGCTTTGCTTTTGTAGTCAGGTTAGACAAGCTACATTTCATTTGTTGCAGTCATAAATGTGAAAAATGGTCATAAGTCACTTTTTTCGGTGCCATTGTAATTTTGAAAGGTCATTAAATGAAATATTATAAGCTGAGGACTACCTCTATTATTCTAATTGTTATATGGAAAAGGGATATCCAATTAATCTTGTATTCTCAGAAAATGTTTTGAAATACTATAAAGACATAATCTGTTCTGCAGTTTTTCTGTTAAATTTCCAAACCACTGATATATACTGTAAATAAAAGAATGTGATCATCCATTAATCAAATAAGTCTTCCAGAATAAAATCAATATGGATAAAATAATGCCTGTCCTGAATGGAGCATATGACTATATCATTTGAACTACCATTGCTTCTTGTTCACCCTAAGGATTAACTGAAATAATCAATTTCTTCTAAAAAAAAATATCTTGGCATCCAGTACGGTACAGTCCTCAACTTACAACAGTTCATTTAGTGACCGTTCAAAGTTATAATGGCACTGAAAAAGTAACTTATGACCATTTTTTCACAGTTACGACCTTTCCAGTCTCCCCAGGATCACGTGATCAAAATTAAGATTGCTTGGCAACTGGTTCTTATTTATGACTGTTGCTGTGTCTCAAGGTCATGTGATCACCTTTTGCAAGAATCTGACAAGCAAAGTCAATGGGGGAAGCCAGATTCACTTAACAACCTTGTTACTAACTTATCAACCTCAGTGATTCACTTAACGACTGTGGCAAGAAAGGTCGTAAAATGGGGCAAATGTCACTTAATGTCTCACTTGAGAGAAGAAATTTTGGGCTCAATTGTGATCATAAGTCGAGGACTACCCTTAATCAGAAGGAAGGAGAAGGGGAAGCAGAAGGGGAAGAGGAAGGGGGAAACAAAATGGTGACGCAAATTCAGCACAGGGTTTCCATCCTCCCTGCAGCATTGGCGCCAAACTAGGGTGCCTCATGTTTCCACCCTCTCCGCTTTAAATCCATAGGAAGTTACTGAGTGAGGTCATCTATTGGTACTGCTTGAAGTATCATCAGTATTATCAGTTTTCAAGGTAGGCTGAGTCAAGAAACAGATTTGAGGAATTCTGTGTTATTGTTACAGGATATAGTAGAGATGGAAAATCTGTCCAGAATCACAGCTGTCCCGTTTAAGGACAACAAAGTTAAGGTGGGGCTGTTCCGGATCTCTTTCTCACATTTTCTATCTTGCAATAGCTGTATAACTGTTCGCCCTCTTCCACTTCTTCCTCCAGACAGAACTAAATCCCTTCTTTAACTAGATTGGTGATAATCCGTTGCATGTCTTCACCCTGAGCAGACCAGGTGATGCTGTCAAGGTCTTTTCCCAGTGTCTGGAGTTTATGAGATCCTGGAACATGCACGAACTGGGACATCTCTGAACTTGGAACTGGAGATTTGGAACCATTG
>NW_015388790.1:106949-110912 GCF_001527695.2 Protobothrops mucrosquamatus
GCCCTCTTCCACTTCTTCCTCCAGACAGAACTAAATCCCTTCTTTAACTAGATTGGTGATAATCCGTTGCATGTCTTCACCCTGAGCAGACCAGGTGATGCTGTCAAGGTCTTTTCCCAGTGTCTGGAGTTTATGAGATCCTGGAACATGCACGAACTGGGACATCTCTGAACTTGGAACTGGAGATTTGGAACCATTGGTTCCGCATAGAAGGTGGGTGGTTATTCCCACTCAGAACCAATGCACAATTTGGAGATCCCCCTGGTGTCACAGCTTTTGCTCCTCACTTTTGGTTATCATTGTTAAAGTTAGTCCTGGATTTATGACCACAAGTGAACCCAAAATTTCTGTTGTTAAGTGAGACATTTGTTAAGTGAGTTTTGCCCCATTTTACGACCTTTCTTGCCACAGTTGTTAAGTGAATCGCTGCAGTTGATAAGTTAGTTACCCGGCTATTAAGTGAATCTGGCTTCGCCCATTGACTTTGCTTGGCAAAAGGCTGCAAAAGGGGATCACGTGATCTCAGGATAGTCATAAGTATGAACCAGTTGCCAAGTGTCTGAATTTTAATCACATGATCCCGGGGATGCTACAAAGGTTATAACTGTGAAAAATGGTCATAAGTCACTTTTTTCAGTGCCTTTGAAAGGTCACCAAATGAATTGTTCTAACTCGAGGACTACCTGTACTACATTTGTACAGGTATAGTATAGGGGGTACCTTGCTCAATAGTAGTAACTGTGAGAGGGATCTCGGAGTCCTAGTGGACAATCACTTAAATATGAGCCAGCAGTGTGCTGCAGCTGCCAAAAAAGCCAACACAGTGCTGGGCTGCATTAACAGAGGGATAGAATCAAGATCATGTGAAGTGTTAATACCACTTTACAATGCCTTGGTAAGGCCACACTTGGAACACTGCATCCAGTTTTGGTCACCACGATGTAAAAAAGATGCTGAGACTCTAGAAAGAGTACAGAGAAGAGCAACAAAGATGATTAGGGGACTGGAGGCTCAAACATATAAGGAACGGATGCTGGAATTGGGTATGTCTAGTTTAACGAAGAGAAGGACGAGGGGTGACATGATAGCAGTGTTCCAATATCTCAGGGGTTGCCACAAAGAAGAGGGAGTCAAGCTATTCTCCAAAGCGCCTGAAGGCAGGACAAGAAGCAACGGGTGGAAACTGATCAAGGAGAGAAGCAACTTAGAACTAAGGAGAAACTTTCTGACAGTTAGAACAATTAACCAGTGGAACAACTTGCCTCCAGAAGTGGTGAATGCGCCAACACTGGAAGTTTTTAAGAAGAGACTGGACAGCCATTTGTCTGAAATGGTGTAGGGTTCCTGCCTGAGCAGGGGGTTGGACTCGATGACCTCCAAGGTCCCTTCCAACATCATCATCATCATCATCATCATCATCATCATCATCATCATCATCATCATCATCATCATCATCATTATTATTATTATTATTATTATTATTATTTGTTTAATTTGAGGTAAATATGTGGACTTCAACTCCCAGAGTTCTCCAGTGAGCATGCTGGCTGGGGAATTCTGGGAGTTGAAATCCACACATCTTAAAATTGCCCATGTTGAGAAACACTGTTTTAAATAATTCAGAGAAAGCTCTGTGTTTCCTCATGTGAGATGCTAACATGTAAAACAGAAAGCTCCTCTACCTTTGAAAGTTGTATTTGAAAAATCCCTCTTCCAAATTGCATTTACTTTGCACAACTCCTGTCTTCTTTAGCCTTCACCATATATAATATACAGCTACATTGCCTCCTTTTTTTTTCAACCAGAGACAGCAGAAGGTATTTAAATAAAAACTTGGATGGCTCCTTCAAGGCTGGTCTTGCAGGCAAAACGTTTGGAGCTGCACTCAGTAAAATAAAGAGGGAAGTCTTCAATACAGTGGAAAATCAAACGATACCTATAATGATACCACCTATTCTGGTAAATCCATTATGTCTAGAATTGAAAATTGCTTAAGTGCATCAGTAGAAGGTCTACGTTACTCTTTCTGGTATGCAAGCTCTGGAGATGGCATGTAAATCCATTTTAGAGAGGATCAAATTCCTACAATAATGAAAACCAAGCTTCAAGCAGAACAAATGATACCTATCAAAAGCTATGTTCTGGAAGGAGGCCAAATGGATACATCCTAAGTGCTTTTTAAAAGCGCAGAGGAACAGAATGGACATTGCTTGGTGCCTAAATTATTCAGAGGTAAAGTACATAAATGGCCCCCAAAGTCAATGCAGCTTGCTTTCGAATAAAAAAATCTCAGCGAGGGCTGGCTTTCCATTGATCTGACCCCACTGCTGACACATCTCAACTTCTGAAACATACGTAATCTGTTTCTGAGCGAAAGAAAACTTTCCAACTTGCCCTTTTAACGTCCAGTATCCTTCTGAGCAGTTTACTGTGAATTAAAACATTTAAAGCATCTATGAGAGCCTTTGGGGAATGAACTGGGGAAGTTTCCCTTGCAGTCTGGCATTGTTTGTATGGAGGGAGAGAAGACAATTTGGTCTAGTGGCTAAGGCACCAAACTAGAAACTGGGAAGCCGTGAGTTCAAATCCCACCTTAGCCGTGAGAGCCAGTCAGGTGACCTTGGGCCAGTCACTCTCTCTCAACTTAACCCCACCTCACAGGGTTATTGCCGTGGGGAAAATAGGAGGAATATTATCTTGGAGTTATTTGTGAAAACAATAAAGGCAGGATATAAATTAATTAGAAACATTTACAGCTTAAACTTTCCAATGCTGTTACATTGTAAAATAATGTATCAAGTAATGTTAACTATGGATATAGTCGTAGTTGCAAGAAATATTAAGGCTGGGTTAATGAAAGGCATCTCACACGTAGCACTTGCCTGATCCAAGATGGATTGTGTATATTGTCACTTTTGGCTCAGTTGTCACACATTTTAAGCTGCTGCATCAGCTGATTTTTTTTTTTTTAGATACCGTGGATACGTTGCAAATTTGAGGATAGGGATGGCTAAACACTTGATAGCTTTTCATAACAACAACTAATAATAATAATAAAATTGGAAGGGACCTTGGAGGTCATCTAGTCCAACTCCCTGCTCAGGCAGGAAACCCTATACCATTTCAGACAAATGGCTGTCCAGTCTCTTCTTAAAAACGTCCAGTGTTGGAGCATTCACAACTTCTGGAGGCAGGCTGTTCCACCGGTTAATTGTTCTAACTGTCAAGAAGTTTCTCCTTAGTTCTAGGTTGCTTTTCTCCTTGATTAGTTTCCATCTGTTGCTTCTTGTCCTGCCTTCAGGTGCTCTGGAGAATAGCTTGACTCCCTCTTCTTTGTGGCAGCCCCTGAGATATTGGAACACAGCTATCATGTCCCCCCTCGTCCTTCTCTTCATTAAACTAGACATACCCAATTCCAGCAACCGTTCCTTATATGTTTTAGCCTCCAGTACCCTAATCATCTTTGTTGCTCTTCTCTTTACTCTTTCTAGAGTCTCTTGTTACTGTTATGTATTTCTTGATTTACAGCCTTTCGTTTAGCGATCGTTCAAAGTTACAATGGCATTGAAAGAAATGACTTATAACTGCTCCTCACTCTTACAATGGTCGCAGAATCTCCATGGCCACATGATCGAAGTTGGCTTGCAGCATCCCAGAGTCATGTGATCACCATTTGTGGCCTTCCCAGCTGGGTTTGGGCAATCAAGGTCAATGGGGGAAGCTGGATTTTTTTTAACAGCAGTGATTCATTTAACAACTGTAGCAAAAAAAAACCAAAAGCTCATAAAATTGGGCACAACTCCCTCACCAACTGCCTTTCTTAGCAATGGAATATCCTGTCCCAGTGTAATAGGATTAAAATGAAAATAAAGGTGGCCACATCAGATCAGACGTAAGGCCTTCCAAAAGAGTTCAGTTTTTAAGAGTTTTCAACAAACGTGTTAAAGCAAAGAGGTACTGGAA
>NW_015388790.1:111538-113276 GCF_001527695.2 Protobothrops mucrosquamatus
AAAAAAAAACCAAAAGCTCATAAAATTGGGCACAACTCCCTCACCAACTGCCTTTCTTAGCAATGGAATATCCTGTCCCAGTGTAATAGGATTAAAATGAAAATAAAGGTGGCCACATCAGATCAGACGTAAGGCCTTCCAAAAGAGTTCAGTTTTTAAGAGTTTTCAACAAACGTGTTAAAGCAAAGAGGTACTGGAAAAAAAATACATACTTGGCCAGAAAAAATGTTGGGAAAACATGTAGATTTTAAACCTGAACTTTTTTTATTAGGTATAGCTGTACCTGGCCACACGTTGCTGTGGCTCAGTCTGGTAAAAGCGTGTGTTGCTTTTACATGCAACAGATGGCGCTGTTTTTCAAAAAAAGCATGTTTTTACCTGTCACACGTGTGACATCTATATAATATAGGTATATAAAAACACGCACATATTCGAATGCAACGTTGTGTCAAAATTTCAAAGCAATCGGTGAAGAACTTTCAGAGATTTAAGATTTTGAACAAACGAACATTTACATTTTTATTTATATAGAAGATAGATTATGCCAGAAAAGATTGATAAACAAAGTACATATTTAATTTTACACATGATAACAACAGCAAGAATCACATCTGCACAATATTGGAAAAAGGAAGAAATACCATCCGAGGAAGAAATAATTTAAAAAAATACTAGAATGTGCGAAAATGGACAGACTTACTATGAGGGTGAAAGAAAAAGAAGAAACAGAATACTATCAAACTTGGGACTTGTTTTATCAATGGCTGGAGAAAAGAATAAAGGATTAGGAATTAAATTTGTATTAGTGAATGATAAACTCAGACAACACATTGTTGAATAAGTACTATTGAATTGTATGGAAAAAATTAATAAAAATTTTACCCCCAAAAAAGAGATTTTTCAAAAGATCAAGGGGATTTATATTACTTGCTTTTGAGACTGTGGCAAACTGCTCCAGAGGGACTGGAGAAAGGAACAGATGGCAATCAGGAGGTGTCCAAATGTGTGGAAATGCCATCTTTATCCACACTACGTATAACTCTTTATCTAAAGACTAAGCTTCGGCGTTATCCAGATCCAGAGTGGCAGTCATTTTAATTGCTGAATCTGGCAATTGTAACCTGGGCTTCTGTAATGGATATGAGAGGTGCAGTTAAACTAAGTTGTGTGAATGTGTCAAGTGAGAGATACTGACTAGCTCAAAATGTAAGCAACCGATAAAGTATAATGTTAAATAAAACATTACAATGCTGAAAACCAATATGATAAGAGATTAAGAATTAGTTTGTGCATGTTTAGGCTACAATATCCTAGTTAAAAAAGAAATCAGAACAGATCTTGTGATCTCCCTAGTCTGTGTTTTAGCCACCCCTCCAGCTGTTTCAGTTCTATGTACAGCTGGAGTGACAACAAAAAAGACACCAGAATTTCTAATCATATGACTTTACTTCCTATGATATTAAGGTTTATTTCAGGAAAGAAAACATCCCTTATCCCCAATGTTATAATTTGCTTTGATTTTGTTTTTGGGGTATAATCAAAAGGGATGTTAATAGGGAACAACCCAGGCCTCGGTCCCTGATGAAAACCACACAAGGTCAGGATAATGAGAGCTTTTGATTTTCCTTTTTCTTCTGATCTGAAGGATCCAAAGCACAAAATTCAGGGCTCTTCTGAACCTCAGCAGTAAAATGCTACTGTCATCCAGGATGGAAACTGGCAAGAAACTCTGCCAGCT
>NW_015388790.1:115030-146429 GCF_001527695.2 Protobothrops mucrosquamatus
AGTGGCATCCTAGGTTGGGGTAATGTGGTTTTTATCTATTAATGGCTGAGTTAAAGTAAAAACTCCCAAAAGTTCTGGAATTCACTTTGATTTGGAAAAGTGTCCTTTTAAATTAAAAGTTCTGAGCTTGCACTGACTCAGCATTTCCCATATATTATTTGGTCTGTCTAGGGCAATGATGGCGAACCTTTTAGAGACCAAGTGCCCCAAAACAGGCCCCGCCCCCACCCTGCCCGCTCGGCCCCACCTCGCCCCCATCCCGCTCCTTGCCCCATCCCGCCTGCCCACAGGGCCACCCACCTCCACAGATCACCCAGGCGGCCCAGCAGCGCCATGGCAGCCACGCCCTCTGCTTGCGCCCTGCAGAATCAACTGCGCATGATGGGGCACAAGGGCGGAGTCTTGTCCCCGCGTCCCGGCTGCCATGTTCTTGTCTGCGCTGCTCTGCATGGGCCGCGCTCGGGGGCGTCTCTCCTCTAGGGGGGCTGCTGGTGAGGTGGGGGCCGCAGGGAGAGGCAGGGCTGGGACGATGGCGTGCATGCCCAGAGGGATCTTAGTGCCACCTCTGGCACGTGTGCCATAGGTTCGCCACCACTGGTCTAGGGAATAAAAATGTTGATTTTTACACTCCCACCTTTGTTGACAATCAGAAATTTGGATGATGGAAGCTCAAAGTTGTTATCTTGATATTTAGAAGATACACAGATCCAGTTTAGGATGCATAAATGGATGTTACTCAAAGATACTTCTAATATCTGTTGTCTCTTGGAGTGGTGTTGAGGACCAGTCTTGCTAGCACAATACTAAGGTGCCTAGATGTATCGGTATCAAAAATATTACCTAATTGGAGAGCCCAAATGCACAGACACCTAGAAGAAGACATGTTCTCCATGGATGTTTCCCTATTTTGGAGCTCTGATTAGCAGGAAAGAGGAAGTGTTTGTTTCTAAACTGTGCTGTTAGAAAAGAAGGGGTATGTCTATGTGAAACAGTGAGAGAATCGTCACACAATATTTAGATTTAATGTAAGTCGCTTAATCTTGGCTTAAAATATTCTGCCAGCCTATCCATTGGGGCTTACAAAAATGCATGTTGTGCAGACCTAGCCCATTGTGATTTAGCCAACTATGGTTAAAACGCAGGTTAGTACAATATGTGAACCAATCCTTAGGATAACTCTCGGTATGCATTTTCTCACCTGCTATCCTCAAACATTTCCTTCAAGTACAGGGGGTCCTTGACTTACGAGCACAATTGAGCCCATAATTTATGTTGCTAAGTGAGAAATGTGTTAAGTGAGTTTTGTCCCGTTTTATAATTTTTCTTGCCACATTTGTTAAGCGATTAACTGCAGATGTTAAATTAAGCTGCCTGGGAAATCATCAAAACAATTAAAAAACGAAAATTAGAATATTTCGGACATGTGATGCGACACCCAGAAAAATACGACATACTCCCTTTAATTCTCCAGGAAAAGATTGAAGGCAAAGGAGGTCCAGGCAGAAGAACATTGTGGCTTCAAAATCTAAGGGATTTAGCAGCACTTTTTCATGCGGCTGCTGATAAAAACAGGATCGCCAACATGATCGCCAACATCTGATAATGGATATGGCACAAGAAGAAGTTAAATTAGTAACATAGTTGTTAAGTTAATCTGGCTTCCCCATTGACTTTGCTTGTCAGGTAACAAAAGATGGTCACATGGCCCAGGGACCCTGCAACTGTCATAAATATGAACCAGTTGTCAAGCATCCCAATGTAAATCACGTGACCTTGGGGAATACTGCAATGGCCATAAGTGTGAAAAATGGTCATAGGTCACTGTTTTCAAGGCTTTGCTCACTGAATGAACTGTTGTAAGTTAAGGACTACCTGTATAGACCAAAATACAGAGAAGACTCTCAAAGAGACAGAAGTTGGAAACACTTTCTTTCCAAGATCTGAAGTAGATCTGTGATCTTCCCCATACCCAGCAGACTGTCAGCTGCCACCTTATGCTTGCTTGTGCTTCACTACATTACGATGACAGACTGCCATGAACTGTGGGGACAGGGGAAGGCGAGGGGGGAAATGGAAGTAAGTACTGTATCTCTTTGAGATGCTGCTTCAAGGTCACCTGGCATATGAGCTGCATATCAAATTGTGCAGCTTAGACTGACCATTACGAAAACTTCCTACCTGAATGTAACTGGGCTCATGGGTAGGAAATGGGAGGTAACTGAGAGAGGGAAAAAATTGAACTTTTGGATTTCGGCAGTGATGCTTAGTTCTGACTAAGCATTACTTGCAATGCACTTGACTTCTAATAAACTTTTCTCAACAAATGGAGCCAATGATCTTGTCTATTTAGAGGTTTAAATGGTGGCAGATCTGACACAGACTTTAACTCACCTTTCTTTTAATTAAATCAATACAGGCTAAACTCCCATACCGGAAAATATAGGATCTGCTCCTAGCATCACCTTTATTCCCAAGAAGATCTTTGGGTGTATTGGCATTCCCAAAACAGGAAGAGCAGTTAATTATAGCCCACTACTACGCTTGGAAATATGTCCCTTGGCCAAGGCATCTTAAGCAGTTATGATGTCAGGAAGCAACCTCTCCCATCTGCTTTCTGAGTACAGGTAGTCCTCGACTTACAACCATTCATTTAGTGACCATTTGAAGTTGCAACATCACTGAAAAAGGGACTTGTGACCATTTTTCACTTATGACCATTGTAGCATCTCCATGGTCACATGATCAAAATTCAGGCACTTGGCAACTGACACGTATTTATGATGGTTGCAGTGTCCTGGGAACATGCGATCAACTTTTGTGATGTTCTGACAAGCAGGTGGTACCACCTATTCCAGTGGTGGTGAACCTATGGCACGCGTGCCAGAGGTGGCACTCAGAGCCCTCTGTGGGCATGCGCGCCGCTGCTGCCAGCAGCTTGCACAGGTCCATTAGGTCGCCGCCACCCAGAGTGGCAGCCCCACCAGGCACAAAGGAGGCGAAACAGCCAGCTAGCAAGCTCGAGTAGAGGTGGTAGAGCATGCCCACACCCACAAGCCAAAGGCCACCCCGAGCAGGGAAAGCCAGATCCCCATTGTCCCCCAGTCCCAGCTAGGATTGCGTGTCTCCCCCCATCTATGCTGGGCCTCCTACCCATCGCCCCACCCGCCAGAGACCCCCTGGATCTCCCCCAACCCCGCCTGACCCCCACAGGCGTCCCCCCCATGAGCAACATCAAGGTGGCCATGACCACCCCAGCCACGCCCACCCAGTTTGCTGTGACAATTGCAGCCATGCCCACGCAGTGGGCCACACCCCCATGCCCCCCGAGGGCACCACAATGCTGATGCCGCCCTGGCACTTTGTGATAATAAGTGGGTTTTGGGTTGTGGTTTGGGCACTTGGTCTCTAAAAGGTTCGCCATCATTGACCTGTTCCATATTTGTACATTTGCTTTTACTTACCTAAGTATAAAACCTTACTTTTCTCACCACTGAATTTCATTTTGTTAGAGAGGGCCCAGTGTTCGAACTCTCTGCGTTTGGAGTAACTATCTCCAAATATCAGTTGTAGAGGAACAAGAGTGGGAGAAGGGTGTCGGTTCTTGTGAAAAATACAGGGAGTCCTTGACTTACAACGGTTCATTTAGTGACTGAAGTTACAAAGGCACTGAAAAAAGCGACATGACCATTTTTCACACTTATGACCATTGCAGCATCCCCATGGTTGCGTGATTTACATTTGGATGCTTGACAACTGATTGACATTTATGACAGTTGCAGGGTGTCCCAGAGTTATGTGATCCCCTTTTGCGACCTTCCGACAAGCCAAGTCAACGGGGAAGCCAGATTCACTTAACAACCGTGTTATTGATTGAACAACTGCAGTGATTCCCTTAACAAATGTGGCAAGAAAAGTCATAAAACGGGGCAAAACTCACTTAACAGATTTTTCAACGAGCAACATAAATTTTGAGCTCAGGTGTGGTTGTAAATTGAGGACTACCTTTATATTGACTGAGATGGGCTTTTATTATCCAGCAAGCTTATGTTCTCCCCCCCCCAACTTATTAGAAAACTATGGGGAATTGAGCAAGGACAGGCATATGTATAAAAACAAAGAAAGCCCAAAGGAGTGAAGAGTCAGGAAAGATGAACTTAACATGTACAGAAGGAAACTGCTGCTTCTGCAAAAAGAAAAAAACCCACTGCAGGTAGTAACTGAGGGACTTTAAAAGAAAAAGCAATTTAGCAGCTTGGAAAAGGAATATGCCGTGAAAATTTATGGGCTGAGGAAACAAAGAGAAATTTGAGCAGAGAGAAAGAAGTTTCCTCGGGGGAAATCAACAGTGAAATTCTTTGATAGCTGAGGGAATTGATCTTCTCAGGTAGGCAGTCTCACAAATCAAGAATTAGTGTCTGAATGGTAAGCCATTTCTTCCTTAATGGTTTGATTGCTTAGGGAAGGGGGCTACATCTGAACTGTTTGGGGACCTCCTGATCTACTTGGCTTAGTTCTCTTCAACACAAGCTATATATACTGTGAAAAATAACAGAAAAATCCCTTCACCCAAGAGTGGGTAGATGCGATGTAAAACCTCACATATGGTCACCTGACGCAATGTAACTTTTGTATCTAGAAGCTTAAGAGGGAATTTAAAAACAAAACAAAACAGTAATTTACCAATTAGATAGGTTTGTTGTTATAGACTAGCTATTATTATGTAAAAGTAAAAAGTGGAGGCTTGATGTTATTATCTTATTCTACTTGCACCAAAGGGAGTCAGACGTCAACGACTCTTCTTTCTTTTTCCCCCTGCCCTTTTCCCTTCCTTATTTTCCTATTTTATTTTGTACTTTTGTATTTTATATTATAAACTAAGAACCCAGAAATTATATAAAGCCAAGAATAAACAAGATTGCTGTACAAATTATTAATTCCTAATTTTCTAAGGTAAACCTTAGCGTGTACCCCAGGAAAGTGTACCATTTTGATTTTGCTTACTTGTGAAATGTCTTTTTATTCCCCCCCCCAATAGATTTTACTAAAAGGAATAAAGTTTCAGGAGCTACAGTTCACTCTAACACCTTTTAATAAGATTTGTGGGTCTAAAACAGACATTACCAACTGTCTCCCGATTTTTTGGCTAACATAGACTGATGCAGCTTTCCTCCTGCAGTTTTCCAACTGTATTTTTTAATCATTTTGGGGAAGAATCACAAATAGGCTTCAATCTGTACATATTAGAATACATTTAACATTAAGGCTGTAAAACATTTTGCCACTCACTCTCAGTGGCACCTAGCTAAGTATTATCACACTACCACCCCAAAACTAATTTCTTAAAACATTTTCTCTCAGGGCTCCTTCTCACTTTTAAAGATTATGGATGAGAGCTTTCGTTTATAAGGGTTATATTTATAAATATCTACTGTATAAAATTAACACTGACACATTCCCAGCCACTATTTGCATCTCAGGATTGTTCGACGGGATTTTAATATATTATTTTTTTTCAATATAGGCTGGCAAATAATTTTGATGTTGAGAACCCCCGAGAGGATTTTTTTTGGTGGGGGGGCTTTTCGTAGGACCACACTTTAGAAACCACTACTCTACACTACTACTGTATTAAGCCTAATTTTACAGCAGTAATACAAAAGATGGCAAATTGCATAAAAACAAATTAGGTAAAGCCAGGAACGCATAAGATCGTTGTACAAGACGTTAACTCCTAATTTTCCATGGAAATCCTTAGCGTTTTACCCAAGGAAAAATGCATTTTTCCAGGCTAAATAAATACCTTGGAGAAGGGGGGGAAAAAAGAAGATACCAAACGATATTCTGCCCCCTCCCGGTTTTCAAACGCTGTTAAGACCCCTCCCTATTCCTGCTATAAGCCACATGCCACAAAGGAGGGCATTTTGCTAGCTAGGCATTTTGAGCAGAGACCCTCGAAGCCTTTTAAAAATGAAGTCATTACAGCAGAGGCGTTTTGCACCCATATTTGCCTGAACTCTTAAAACAGAGGGCGGCGAGCGGAGCAAAGAAAGAACCACGCTTTGAACGTAGTACAAAAAAGCAGATGAGATCTCCTGGCGTAATACTTCAATGCGGAGTACGCACGGCGCCGTTTTATCATTTCTCGTCCATTTAGACAGCTTTCCAACGCCCCTTTCTCGTTTTATCACCGCCACACAAAAAAATAGAAAAGAAAAATCGCATTTTTCGCTCCGGCTCCCCCTCCTCTGTCACCTACCACGCCCCAACTCTGCCTCTCCCCCCCCCGCTTAATTTTAGCCACGTGATTTTTTTCCTGCCCCTGGCCCTATCAGCGTGCGCTCCTGATCCCTTTCGGCCAATCAGAGCTCGAGCCGACCGCCACTTTATAAAAGCTTTGTCTGGTTCTCCGCAGGCTCTCCCAGCTACCTCCTCAGAACGTTCCGCTGTCGCCGCCGCGTTCGGAGAAGAGAACCTTGAGCTCCGCAACGTTCTGCACTTTAAAGGAGCAGCGGCGTCCGGCTAAGCGCGAATCTTTCTTAAAAGCAGAAGAAGGCCGACAAAATGAGGGAAATCGTACACATTCAAGCTGGGCAATGCGGTAACCAGATCGGAGCAAAGGTGAGGCTGGTCAATTTTTTTTTTCCTCTCCTTCCCCCCCCTCCCCCCCCGCCGCCAAGCGGGCCGAGACTTAAACTTAAATATAGTCCAGATGAAAAAATAGCGGGACGCGGGATCAGGATCGGGCTCAAACGCTTTGTCCCGTTGCTTCTTCTCCATTGCATTGCCACGGTGGCGAAACGGAAGTGCTCCAGGGGCGGGAGAAACACGTGGCTGCGTTTAATTTTTGAAATTTAAGGGCTGCAGGGGAACTTTTTTTTTTTTGTTTAATCGCCGTTGCAAAACCCGGTGCGGTCGCTATGAAACCCGGTTACAACGATGGTTTTATATATATGGTTTAATATATATATATATATATATATATATATATAATCAGATAAAAATAAAGCACTCTGGGATGTAAGGTAAAAGGCTTTTTTTATTGCAATTAATAAAAAAGCCTTTTACCTTACATCCCAGAGTGCTTTATTTTTATCTGATTGACTTTAAATGTCCATACCTGGGATTCCAATATTCAAAATTATCATATATATATTAATATAATATAATATATCACCTCTCGATTAAAGCTATTAATCGGAGGGAAAAGATTGGGGGCAGGCGGCTCCCCCTAATCCCCCCTCCACGCTAAAAAAAAAACCCAACATCTTAACTGATTTTCCTTCTAATGGGAGGGGCCCTCGCCTTTCTGGCTTGGCACGATTGTTCGTCCTTCCCTTTTAATCCGATAATTTAGAAATGAATGGGATTATTAGACCCTAAATGGCAGAGGTCTATCCGTCAACGTCACCCTTTCTCCCTTAACGCGATGGGGGGAGGGGGTGGTCAAATGCCCGCCAGCTAATCCGGCGTAGCATGTCAATTGTAGCGCCAAAGCGGCTGCGGAAAGGAAGTGCAATTTCGAACTATATCCGAATAGAGATAAGAGTGAGAAAGGAGAACAAAA
Source organism: Protobothrops mucrosquamatus (assembly GCF_001527695.2). Classification (NCBI taxonomy): domain Eukaryota; kingdom Metazoa; phylum Chordata; class Lepidosauria; order Squamata; family Viperidae; genus Protobothrops; species Protobothrops mucrosquamatus. The sequence goes on from NW_015388790.1 coordinate 122,595, forward strand.
GCCGTGCTGTTTTTTTAGCGCCGGGGATGAGAAAGGGCGGCTCTGGGGCGTTGCGCGTAGCCCGACCTATATGTCGAAAATAGAGCGAAGTGGGTCAGCAGGAATTGAACTCGCGCAGCCGGGGGAGAAAGACGAGGAGGATTCGCACACAGGGTGTTGATTTTCCTCCCCCCGCCCCTCCCCTCCCCGCGCCGTAGCGGTCGTCTTTTTGGCCACGAGCGAATCCGGTTTCCTCCGAGCCGAGTTCGTTCCCTGGGATCGTCTCCTCCTTCCACGCGGTCGATCCCCCCCCTTTTTTTTTTAACCCGAGCCCCACCCCGATTTCCTGATCCGTTTTGAGATCGGATCGAGACAAATGAAGAGGATCCAAGGGGCTTTCCCGCAACAAGAGGCGCGGCTCTCTTGAGTCTTAATTGAACCGGTTTCCTAATAAAGCGCGGCTGGGGTTGTTGCAGGGGTGTAACCAGACCCTGAGTAGGCTTACTCGGGAGTAAGTCCCACGAGGCGGCTCTCCTTTTTTAAAACTTAAAAAAACCCCGGGTATGTTTTTAAAGAGGTGTTCTTGCACCGGCGTGCTGAAAAGCAGTAATTTTACCTCTATAAATAAAACGGCCTTTCAAGATTTCCATAAACGTACAAAAAAAAAAAAAAAGGGCCCGGAATACTTGAATATTTTTACACATTTTTTTTTTAGGGTTAATAAAACAACATTCAAGTTCGGGGAAATCTTTTCCCCTTTTTTTTATTTAGGGGGGGGCTCGAGTATCGAGGGGCTCCGTGGCTTCTAGGTTCCTATCTTGACATTGGATCCCGGCTTGAAATAAACCTAACGGGAGCTGCACCTCTAAGTGTAATAACCTCTGAGTAGCCAAAAAAAGAAGAAAGAAACGCGGCCTCTTGTAATTTTGTTGCAACCCGAGGCTTGAAATGTCGCAGGGAGAGGGAAGGGTTGCCGCTTTGAAAGGGGAAATCTTAGCGAAAATCTCTTGTAACGATTCTTCAGACGTCTTGGCCTTCCGCTCTTGTTGTCGCTTATACGCTTGAGGGTGGGGGTGGATGATGGGAGCTGGAGTCGAGAGTGTTGGTGGTGGTGTGGGCGCCAAGTTGGGGAAAGCTGGCTTGCAAAGCTCGATTAGTACAATAGTGGTTTGGTTTTTTTTTTAAATCGACTTTACTGCAGAACGGATGCCATAATACTGGCGCCAAATCTCCCGTTCCCCTCCCCATCCCACCCCACCCCCTTTTTTTTAACCCGCCCACCATTTCCAGCCTTCTTTGTCTGCAGTCGGAGAAGCACATGGCCGCCGGGCGCGCTCACCTCTCTCTCTCTCTCTCTCTCTCTCCCTCCCTTCATCCCCCTCTCTCTCCCCCCTTTCACTCTTTCCCTCCTTCCCTCCCTTCCCTCTGTCTATTCTCTCCCTGTGTGGTCGAGCTCTCTGCCCGGTGGTTCCCCTTCTCGGCTGCAGCAGCTACAGTAGACAAGGGTTTGTGGGGTTGTGTAATGGCTGCTACCCGGGTGGGACTCTTAAGCAGGAAGGAAGGAAGGAAGGAAGGAAGGAAAGAAAGAAAGAAAGAAAGAAAGAAAGAAAGAAAGAGAAAGAAAGAAAAGAAAAGAGAGAGAGAGAGAAAGAAAGAAAGAGAGAAAGAAGAAAGAAAGAAAGCCCGGCAGGGGCGGCAAGGCGTTTTCTAGTAGTAGTAGTAGCAGCAGCAGCAACAACGTGGTTGAAGTGGATATTAGCAGGAGAGCTGTATTTTACATACCAGATCATATATTTTTTTATATTCAACATACATTCTCCTTTTTGGGCTGCCTTAAAGCCCCAGAGTTGCTTTCCAAGCCCGCTGAGCCTGGCTCTGCCACTCTGCTCTCTGTAAGGCAATCTTGAAATTCTGATTCTAGGAAAGCCTCCCACCCAGCTGTTGAAAATCATCCAGGTGCTCTCCTGGATTATTTAGCCTGTAGAAAGGAATAGGTTTTTCTTAAAAGTCAGTGACCCTGCCGGGATGAAACCTTAACTTGCATTGCATTTCAGCTGAAGGGTCTAGATAGATCAGAGCTAGAGACAATGGGGTGCCCGCCCACCATATTCCCCAACTCCCAGCATAGATGCCCTGCATCTTTCTGTCTGTGGGACACTCACATGATGAACCATCAAAGGGCTTCTGAAGCAGCATAAATACTAAACCCCACACCCATCTTTAAAAAAAAGTCCTTGCTTTTTAAAATCAAATCTCTCTCTGGATGTGTGAGAAATTCTGATTGTCTGCCTGAGCAGTGGGTTGGACTACAAGACCTCCAAGGTCCCTTTCTCCAGCATGGAAGGAATGTAGAATCCACGCATGGATATTCCTACATTCCTCATGCTGAGAAAAGGCATTCAGGTAAGACAACGCCCCTTCAACTCTATTGTTCTGCTCTACATCCATGTTGAAAGGCAGGAAGAATTCCCAGCCAGGCCTTCAGAGAAAAAGCTTTTGAGAGGTTAAACTAACTGTTGCAAGGTGCCACGTTTCAAAATCCTCTTGCTTATCCACTACCCCATAGCCTTAGTGTGAAGCTGGGTTTCTGCAACATACTCTATAAGCCCTCCTTAAAGTTAGGATATTGTATTAAGCAGACAGAGAACTGCAGTATCCATTGTGATGGGTCAGTGATCAGTTTTCTTTCCATTGTGCTACTTACATCAAAAGATTGGAGAGAATTATTCACCTGTATCCTTAGAATAGGAGCTAAAATTAGCATCCCTACCTTGGAGATTATTCTCACAAGGAGCTGTCTTGCTCCTGTAGACATAACCCATCCTTCCCTGCCCTCTCTTTTTTTTTCCTGACCTCGATCATTCTATAATTTTAGATGTTATGGAATGGATTTGTGAGCAGCAAATATAATTTAGCACCTGTACAGTGTTTGTGATAAATGATAGGGATACATTGAGAAAGCAGAATCCTGCACTTTGTAGAATTGGCTGATGAACCTGTATGCTTTGTTCTCTTTCTGATAAACTCTTGTATGGTGCATATGATGTTTGAGGGGGGAAAGAAAGAAAAATCAATACCCAGGGATCATTATTCATTTTCCAAAATGCTGCATTGTTCCTGGAAGGCTGTAGCCTTGTAAGATGTATTCTGGGATCCATCGATGCTAATCCAGTATCTGCTCCTTCCCAGCTGCCCCACCCTGATTACCTCTACATGACCTACGTTGCGGTATACGCATCCACTTCGGTATGCGTGAGGGTGTGTCTGCAGGTTTTTGCTGGCATCCGATGAATTAAAAGCAGACTCCACTAACTGAGCTGCAGGCTTTCTCTATTAGATAATGGGGAGCATCATTTAAAAAAAAAAAAAGAGTCCCCACTCATGATCCCTTTTAGAACAATAACTTCCCACTGGACCTCTATAAAATTCCTAGCTTTGGAATCTATGCACATTCCAGTGGTGTGCAATGAGTTTTTTGGGTCCCGTATCTAGCTGCATCAGTTTTTTTCCCCCTGATTAGATCTGCAGTCAGGGTGGGGCTAGACCCAATTCCCCACTTTCCTCCCCACTAGTGTATTTAAAAATTTATGTATCTGCAGTGTTTTGGGTGTGTTTGGCCAGCAAATAGGAGAACCAAGATTAGGGGTGGGTTTTCGGTTTTTTTTGCAAATAGTGCCTGTAAAAAGATCTGAAACTGAAGTCAAAGTGATTTGCATATAGTAGGGGTCCATTGGAAGCAATAATCTCCTAGGAAGAGAGCACCACGGTTTTGTGCTGCGGTTTGTCAGGTGTCTTTGCCCACACATTATGAAGGAATCTTAATACTGGAAGGGAGAATCTTAATATTTGAAGGTTTTATCTATTACTTTTCTTATAAAAATGATGCCAATTATTATCTCCCTTGGGGAAAAATGTATCCCTATGAATGCAAGATTTGTACTTTAAAACTACAGCACACCTATTTCTTCCTAAGCGAAACCCTTAGGACTGAATGAGGATTTTTAAAATCGGCATAGAACAAATAGAAACTTTTAAAGAAATTTCATTAATTGAATATAAACAAAGGCTTATAGAAGGTGGGGGAAAACTAACAAAAGTAAAAAAAAAATGCCTACAGGGCATATATTCATACGTAAATATACATAAGTAAAATGCTAACATAAATATTACAATGAACAATAGCCATATTTCATTATAATCCTTGATATGTGTATATATATTTAAATGCAGCCAGTAAGCCACACCCCCTCCTTTGTTGCTTGGGTTAGTCACAAGGTTATTATGCTAGAAGCTGGACAACTATAAAGGGGCTATTGATTCTGAGAACCACAAGGAAGACATTTATTATTATTATTATTATTCATAAACTTATATGCCGCCCTTCTCCCTATAGGACTCAGGGCGGCTTACAGCATATTAAAACACACAAACGCCATCCCCCATAAAACCAATTAAAAACCAAATATTTGTCGCTGTATAGTTATTAAGATTCGAATTAAAATTGTCCCTATTTAAAATTCTCCCTAGGCCAGACCCGCTTGTTGAAAAAGCCATGTCTTGAGGGCGCGGCGAAAAGCCAAGTCTGCTTCTTAGAAGTATCTACTCTGTTCTTCCCACTATTCATTGCTATGAAAAAAGCACATTCCTTTTTCGATGGGTTGGAGAACATCATTCATCATATCATAGTTCAGTCTGCTTTCTTTCTCCACTGCTTTGGAAGTTATTAGACCAAAGAAAATCTGAGAAGAACATGGCCAAGAGTCATGATACCTTTGGCTGCCCCCAGCTTTATTATGTACTACATTTTCCTAGCTCGGGGGGCTACAGGGTGAGATTAAGTTATTAGTTTGCCTACCCCTGGCCTAGCCCATTGCTACAGAAGGCAAGACAAGAAGCAATGGATGGAAACTAATCGAGGAGAGAAGCAACCTAGAACTAACAGTGAGAACAATTAACCAGTGGAATGGCTTTGCCTTCAGAAGTTGTGGGTGGTCCATCACTGGAGGTGTTTAAGAAGAGACTGGACAGCCATTTGTCTGGAATGGTATAGGGTCTCCTGCTTGAGCAGGGGGCTGGACTAGAAGACCTCCAAGGTCCCTTCCAACTCTGTCATTCTGTTAACTGATCTGACTTGTCAAACTCCAAATAGGATTTTGAGCCTGCAGGACTATCCACCTAAGTGCTCCCTTTAGTCAGAGTTAGTAGGAACTGAATTTAGATTGGTGTTTCACTTCCTCACAAAGAACTGGAAGCTTTAGGAAAGTAAGGTTTCTGGGCATCTTGAACAAACTTTTGAAAAATTGGTGGCAGTTATGAGAGTCAGTGTGAAGTTGAAATAATTTGTTAAATGCTGGGCTAGAAACAGGGAGATTCAGGTTCCGATCGCATATAAACAGGGAAGATGGTCCAATTGTTCCACTCTTGGCACTCTTTAGTTTTTCAAGGAATTTAAAAACATCTGGATACTAACCTGGATTGGTGGATTTCAATCCCTAATCATCAATGGGATTGATTAGTCTGCAGTGAATTGATTTGGCCTGATAGCAGTAGACTTTGGTTCTCAGCCTAGGCACCTTTGAGACGTGTGGACTACAACTCCCAGAATCCCTCAGTTGTGGGAATTGAAATCCACACGTCTTAAAGGTGGCAAGGCTGAGAAACACTAGTAGTAGTGATGATGATTATGACAATTGTCACAATGAAGAACTTTTTACTCGTTTCGCAATGTTCACAGTGGATCCCATCAATACCTCTTTAAAGCAGCAGTGGAGATATTGTGGGTATCTTCCTAATGTTTCAACTGGCACAGGATAGCAAATCTAAAAATGTTCCTTTTTAGTCTATATACAGTAATGTAAACTGGAGTGGGAAGATGTAGGATTTACGGTAAAAGAAAACGTTAGCAAGAGGGTGTTACGATAAGCCTGTAACCTAAAACCCTGAATGTTAGAGATATGCAAAATTCATTGATCCAAGAAAGGGACGTTCTGGACCTGCAGTTTTTCCCAGACTTCTTCCTGAACTGTACCATTTTTGGGAGCAGATAAGCAGTTTCCGGCAGTAAATTGCTCCTGGTTGGGAACATTTCCTTCTGAAAACCGTCAAAATGCACCTATAACGGAGTGTTTTGGAGGTAAAAAATATTTCTGATTTCTCTGGTAACATTCTTCATTTGGATCCATGAATTTTTCACACCCATAATGAATACTGTCTTGAATTTGTATTAACTGTTCGTGTAGTAACCACAGTCACTACATCACTAGCCTTATCATTCACCGCATGGTAACTGTCTCCAATTGTCTGCTCCCATAGCAACATTATCAATGAAAGAAAGTTATTGTGTCGGAATGAATGGGTTCCCTGGCACAGTTGTAGAATGCTTTAGATTGGATTCCAAAATGGTGCTTTGGAATAAGGGGTGAACTATGAATCCAGTTTCTTTGTGCAGCTTTTTAAAGCAGCTGCATCATTTCCCAGAATCAATCACATAGTCCCAGAAAAACATGCGGCTATTTTAAAGAATTACTAATGGATGCAACACACATTTTACAAATTTATTTCCAGAGCGTGACAAAAGTCTATGTGCTAAAGTGCTAGGTTTTACAAAGAGGAGCATTTCACATTATACCAAGCTCTCTGTTTTGAGATATAAAGTCTGCTCGAAGGGTACATTGTAACTACTTTTTGCAGTTAGGAATCCCTCAGAAAAAGGGCTTTATGGCCTGTAATGCACTTCCAGTCATCAGAAAATGTCACACACACACCCTAGCATCTTGGCAACCAATTCACATTTACAACTGATTGCAGCATCCCTGTCCCATGACAATTTGTGATGGTTTTTTTTATCGTTTTTGTCAAAAACGCCCATTCAGGAGAATGGGTTCAGATTTACGACTACCTGAATCACTTAACTGTTGTAAAAAGGGTTGTGATATTGGGGTCTGGTCATTGGTGCCTCAACTTACGATTGTCACAAACCTCATGTGGGCACTTCAACTTAACGATTGTTCTGATTCTCATGAATTTCAAATCAAACTTTGGTCATAAGTCAAGGACTACCTGTAAAGAGCTAGTCATAAATTGAGGACTATGTGTAAAGAAATAATAAATTCCACAATTCTAGCCAGAGTTGGGCAACCAGAAGCTCTCCAAATATTGCTAGTAGACATCTCCAACACTCTTACCTTCCCTACTGAACAGAATCAGTGTGATTTTATAGATAGTCCTCAACTTGCGTACTTTTTTTTAAGTGACTGAAGTTAAGCGATCCTGAAAAAAGTGACTTAGGACCATTTTTTACATTTGCAACCATTGCAGCACCCGTGGTCCTATGGACACTTAGAAATTGCCATGTATTTATGATGGTAGCAGTGTCCCAGGGTCACGTGATCACCTTTTGTGACCTGTCAAGCAAAGGCAGTGGGGAAGCCAGATTCACTTAACAACTGTGTTACTAACAACAACTGTTGTCATTCACTTAACTGTAGCAAGAAATGTTGTAAAATGGGGCAAAACTCCTTTAACAAGTGTCTTTGCTTAGCAATGGAAATTTTGGGCTCAATTATTACAAGACTACTTGTGCTCTTCTCCCATTTCTCTTAAAACTACCATTCTAGTGTGGATTCCCAAATTTTAACATTCTTACTTGTGGGGGGAAAAAGACCATTTTCTGATAATTGTCTCTCCCCTTTGCTCCTCCTTTGCCTCAGAGAATTTATGAACCGCTAAGATGAAGTTTTCCGGATCCAAGTAGTTATTGGAAGAATGGATGAAAATTAATTTATAACTCACAGGATAATTGAATTCTCCTGGGAATAAATGTCTACACGCATTGGTAATTTATTAACCAACATGACATTACTCTAGAGATGACGTGGGCATAATGCAAGTTTCAAGAATTTGGAAGATCCATGCAATGAAAAAAACAGTTCATTGAATCGTGCCTTGCCTATATTATCTCAAGAATCTAACCTTGCTTGTGTTGGAATTTAATCAGTGCTAGAATTGGCAAGAATCCACAGAGTTACTGGTCTGTTGACTAAATTAGAAAGTTGAAAAAATAAACAAACTCAGATGAAGGCAATGCAGGTAGTCCTCAACATATGACCACATTTGGGACCAGAACTTGTGGTTGTTAAATGAGTGGCACCTAATTTTATGACTTCTGCTACGGTCATTAAGCAGATCACATGGTTGTTAAGCAAATCCAGCTTCCGCCACTGACTTTGCTTGTCAGAAACCTTGGGAAAAGCAATCACATGACCTCAGGATGCTACAGCCATCATAAATACATGTTGGTTGCTTAAGCGCCTGAATTGTGATCACGTAACTGCAGGGATGCTGAAATGGTCATAAGCATGAAGACCAATTGTAAGTTGCTTTTCTCAATTGTGTCGTAACTTCAAAAGGTTCTTAAACGTATGGTCATAAGTCAAAGACTGTAGGAAATACTCCCTGTATTGTCATGCCACAAAACTTAAATGGGCATGTTCATAAAACGACCAAAACTCAACTTACATTGAAGGAAAGTTTTATCTTTCATTCTTTAAAAGCGGTTTTGGGTAGCTTGGTTTATTAATTCTCATATTTAGAGAGAAAGAAGACAGGTGCCATCTCCTTAAGGCAGACATGTCAAACACAAGGCCCGGGGGCCGGATGCGGCCCGCGAAGTGGTTTCATGTGGCCCGCGAAGCCATCCTGGAAACAGTGAGGGAACGGCTCCCGCTGCCTTGGTCCAGGCTGGCCGGAAGAGAGCTAATGTACAATTTTGTGGTGGCCATCTATGCTGAAACACATTGAGTCTTAGCTCCATAAGCTCCCACCCCCCCCGCATGGCCTGAGAGGAACATTGAGGCTCCTCCAGTGGACCATGCCTTGGCACTTGCCCTGGTCCCGTCCCCTTCTGCCAGAGATCCTCAGATCTGTCCCACTCTTGCCCAGGCCCCCACAGGCACCCTTGACGCCAACGATGTAGAGCTGGCCATGCCCACCCAGTGGGCCACACCCACCCAGTAGGCCACACCCAACTGGCCCCCTGAGGGCAACTGCAATGCTGATGCGGCCCTCAATGAAATTGAGTTTGACACCCCTGCCTTAAGGGGAGGTTGGGACAAGACTAGAGCTGCATTTGCATGAATCTTCTTATATTTTCCTGAATAGATTAGTGCAGCTTTTACAAAGTCTGGCATTGGGGAATTGATAAATTCCCTGAATTTGGGCAATTGAAAGTCTCATTTATCTGAAAAACATTGTGTGGGGATCTCTAAAGGAGGATTTTTGATTATGAGACTACCATATAATTTGTGGGCAGGGAGGAGACTCACTGGATCTGCTGTGGCTTTTTAATAGGGGTTTCAGCTTTTGCTTGTCCACTGATTTGTTTCCTGGCCCCTTCCTGACCAATCCGTGGTTCAAATGTTTGTGGACTTGCTTAAATGCTCCCTTCTTTTACTGTTTAGCTCCATGGATGAAGTGATTTCAGAGAAGGACTGAGCAATTTAATTGAGGAAGAGGAATTTCTGGCCAGAGAGCAAGGCATATCTGAGAACATTTTAGTGCCAATAAATCTTTCTCCTGGTGCCTACATGTTTCCTTCTCCCTAGTTCTGCATTTTTTGCTCTGGATTCTTTTAATGAAAAATAATTAGTTGTAAACCAAATGTTTCTGGCACCTTTGTTTTCAAGAAATTATGGGATACCACACTGCCCAAAGGCATTCCTAGGAAATAAAAATGTTGGTGGCAACAGTACAATGCAAACATTATGTTCAGGAATGCATTTGTCTGCCCAGAAATATGCAAAAAAAGAATAAGGAATATATCCAAGGATTGTGGGGAACAAATCCATCCCTTTGCCTTCTGATAGATGGGTGTTTTGGGACAAAGATGCGTGCTATGGCAGCCATTTTGTGAATAAACAGACACTCCATGGCAGGCATTTTGAGGAAGTAACCATCAACCTGGTTTGAACATTCCAAATTTTCTACAAACCTTAAGACAGATGTCTCCAACCTTGGCCACTTTAAGGCTTGTGGACTGCAACTCCCAGAATTCCTCAGTCAGCCATGCTGGCTAGGGAATTCTGGAAGTTGAAGTTCACAAGTCTTAAAAGTTGCCAAGGTTGGAGATCCCTGCCCTAAGAGGTTTGTGCCCCTTTGTTGGCTCTTATAAGGAGGAACGTTGCATGTATTAAGTGGAGAAAGTTAGACACTAGTCTTGGGAAGGTCCCCATAGCGTCCAAAATTAGTATCTTCTCCTTGGAAAAGATTGTCCAGGCAGGCACTTCATTACGAAGCTAGATTTTATACAGGACAACAATTACACGCTAAAACATATTAACCATGTTGTTTTCCAAGGTGACGTTAAAGTTTGCCCGAACCCTGTAAGAATTTTGGCATCTGAAAGACAACACATTCCATCGGGCAATTTTAAATAAGTTTTGCCTTTGAGATGCTGCAAGATTCTTTGCCCTTTCAGTTACAAGAAGCAAAAACAATATCTCTCCAGAAATGGCTTCTTTCCTTCCAAGTCTTTGTAAAATGTTCCTTTGAGGGACGTAATGGTGGGGATGAATGGAGGCTGTTTATGGGCCCGAGTGTCCTTTAAATCAGCCATTACTGGTTTTAGAAAAATGCTTGGAATGTTTCTTTTCCTCAGCACTGATAGTCAGCCTAGAGCAGGGGTCTTTAAACATGGGGCATTTAGGAGAAGTATGAGATGGCCCTTAATCCATGAGTTGATTTATGGATACAGTATAGGACAGTGATGGCGAACCTTTTAGAGACCAAGTGCCCAGACTGCAACCCAAAACCCACTTATTTATCGCCGGGTACCAGGTGGTCGTGGCCCACTGGGTGGGCGTGGCTGTGATGGTCATGGCAGACTGGGTGGGTGTGGCCAAAGTGGGCGTGGTCGCCTCGATGTTGCTCATGGGGAGGGTTGGGGGAGATCCAGGAGGTCTCTGGCAGGTGGGGCGGTGGGCAGGAGGCTCATCCTGTGGGGTGAGGCAAGGCTAGGTAGGGCGGGGGTATCATTGTCACAGGGCAAGGCGAGGCAGGGGCCAGGGCGGCTGCTGCCTGACACCATCAGCCCCCGCACACAGAGGCCAGCGAGCGCATGTGGGCTGACAGTGTCCATCAGTAGCCACAGCCGGCTGGACCCTCGACTGGCACACTCTGGGGCTCCGCAGCCCACCGCCAGCAGTTCAGAGAAGCCGCCTCTGAGCTGAATGGCTGGCCAACAGCTGAGGAGGTGATGCAGTGGGTCGTGCCCCGGAAAAGGAGAGCATGTGACACCAGGAGAGATGGGAGGGAGGTGGGGAGGGAAACCAGCCATGCTGGGATGCATCTGGCCACATGGGACCTCGGCGAGTTAGCGGGCGGCTGGTTGAAGAGGGACAGTTGCCATCTGCGGGGCATGGTGCGTGTGCCCACAGAGAGGGCTCTGAGTGCCGCGCCATAGGTTCGCCACCACTGGTATAGGAAATAGCACATAAACACAGATAGGTTGCACATTAGTACAAATAAGTTGCAATAGCCTGCAAGTTCATTCTAGCATTGGAAAATAGCCCAGAACCATAGTTGCCTCTGTATTGTTAGCATTTTTGTCAGCTACGCACCCATCTTTGCAATTGATGCTGAATTGCTGCAGAAATAGATTCTTCCTACACTCTTTGGGAAATTGGAACATTAAGACTAGTTTCTCTTCATACTATAATTATAATTTGCAGCCAACAGAGAGACACTAAATTGGAAATGGATGTTTTTAGTTCTTGGCATCTTTAATTATTCCCTATTCTATCAAAGCAGGCATACAGATGTATGTTAGAGACTAAATTCCAAGTCTCTAGAGTAATTTCCCCAGTCTGTTTTTTCCCCTAAATGTATTGAACTTCAGTTTCTACAATCCTTAGTCAGCAAACGCCTCTAAAAATATCCTGCCTGGATCCAATTCTAGATGTTTTTATTAGGTATCCTGGTCTATTTTTAAAAAGCTTGCTTGAAGTGAAAGAGTGAAAAATCCTCCATCTGCTTTTCATCTCCCCAAGAATGATTATCAGGGGTCGCTTGCTGCTTTGAGTATAGCTACAGTGACTTCCCTCAAATGGGAAAGAGGATAGAAGCTATTTGCCCTACACCAAGGCTTTTCAACCAGTGGTACGGGTACCACCTGTGGTACATTGGCACCTGGCAGGTGGTACGCAACCATCCTAGAAAAGTAGCGGGTGAGGGGAATAAGCTGAACCGGTGGCAGCACTGCACAAGCCTGAGCGAGAGATGGCTGGAGCTGCAGGGCTGTCAGGGCTCAGCGGAAGCGCCAGGATCAGTGCCAGGCTCCAGCTGGAGCTCGGCGCTGATCCTGGTGCTTCTGCTGAGCCCTGAAGAAGCACCGGTCAGCTGGAAAGCAGCGCTGATCCTGGTGCTTCAACTCCCAGAATTCCTGAGCCAGTATGACTCAGCTTGGAAACCTCTCCCTTTCCCCTCAGCATGGTTGGCTCAGGAATTGTGGGAGTTGAGGTCCACGAGTCATAAAAGAGCCAAGGTTGCCTACCCCTGGGTCAGTCAATTTAGTTAGTTTTATTGATGTACTGTGTTTCCCCGAAAATAAGACCCAGTGTTATTTTTTATTTTTGTCTCCAAAAGAGACATCAGATCTTGTTTTCAGGGGGTGTCTTTTCCACTCACCTCTGGCACTGACAGCTCCGGCCAGCCGGCCCACTTCTGCGGCCAAAGGAACAGCCTCATTCTGCACCTGAGAATGGAGCTCTGGCCTGCATTTTGCTATCAGGCCTTTCTGGAAGGCTTGTGCAGCTGAGAACTGAGCTACCATAGCTTGGTTCTGGGCTGCAGTGGCCTTCCAGAAAGGCCTCTGACTGCAAAATGCAGGCCTGAGCTCCATTCTCAGCTGCAGAATGTGGTGCTCCTTCGGCCGCAGAAGACGTCGGCCGGCGAGGCAAGGGGAGGCCTGGCTGCAATGGTATGCTCCACCCCCACTCTACCCTGATTTTTAGGTGTGCACCTCGCCCCAAAACTAGGGCTTATTTTTGGGGTAGGGCTTATATTAGGCCCACCCCCCAAAAAATCAAGGTAGGGCTTATTTTCGGGGTAGGGCTTGCTTTTGGAGAAACACAGTAGCTGAATTAGTTGGCTGACTCAAATATTGTGTTGTGAGCGTTGGTGAATGTTCAAAGGTATTCGGTGTTGATTTATTTTAATAAGCAGTGAAATCTGTTTCAGCCAAGGCTGTGGAAAAAAGAGAGAGAGCGAGAGAGAGAACCCTGGACTGTTGAGCAGAGCTTATACAATCTTAACCTTGCTTAGAAAAGTCCATACAGTTTCTGAAGGGAGAAGATTAAAATTGATGGACAAGCTCTGCCCTAAGAGATCTCCCCTTCACTGCAATATGTCACCACCTAGGATTTTTCTAAGGTTGGGATCCCCCTCTGAAATTTATGAAGACTTTATCCATCATAACCAGAAAAAGAGAACAGGTGTCTATAGTCTAGCTCAGGAGTAGGCAACCTTGGCTCTTTTATGACTCGTGGTGGCTCAGGAATTCTGGGAGTTGAAGTCTACGAGTCATAAAAGAGCCAAGGTTGCCTACCCCTGGTCTAGCTCCTAAGATTCGACCTCTCCCCCAAGAAAGAGATGAGGTGAGGATAAGCTTAGAATGGATGAAGTTGTGATCAAAACACTAAAGCAATACCACCAGTTTATATTGTTTTGTGATGGATCATCATATAAATTGGCTGCCATTTTGTGAATACGCGGCTATTTTCTGCCCTCAGAATCCCAAATTTTCCTCCCTAGCATCAGCCAAAGATTGGGGGCCTCTTTTCCAAGGCAAAGTTTAGCAGTCTGGCTTTTGGGTATTTGGAGCTAAATCAGCTTAGATCCTCCCGAAGTCTAATGTAAGCCGAGATAACAAGGTATCGAGAAGTTCTGCCCAGAATACCTCCTGCTTCTTAACATTCAAGGCAATTGTCAATCAAGAGAAGAGCAACAAAGATGATTAGGGGACTGGAGGCTAAAGCATATAAGGAACGGCTGCTGGAATTGGGTATGCCTAGTTTAATGAAGAGAAGGACGAGGGGGAACATGATAGCAGTGTTCCAGTATCTCAGGGGCTGCCACAAAGAAGAGGGAGTCAAGCTATTCTCCAAAGTGCCTGAAGGCAGGACAAGAAGCAACGGGTGGAAACTAAGCAAGGAGAGAAGCAACCTAGAACTAAGGAGAAACTTCCTGACAGTTAGAACAATTAACCAGTGGGACAACCTGCCTCCAGAAGCGGTGAATGCTCCAACACTGGAAGTTTTTAAGAAGAAACTGGACAGCCATTTGTCCGAAACGGTGATAGGCTTACCTGCCTGAGCAGGAGGTTGGACTTGATGACCTCCAAGGTTCCTTCCAACTTTATTATTATTATTATTAAACAGTTTCTAAGCCTATTTAGGGAAATCCATCCGCTATTGATGACAAAGTATCCTGCAGAAAAGGATAGCTAGCCTTCAAGACGTTCTTAAGGACCAAGAGGTGTGTTTGTGTGTGTGTGTGAGTCATTCCTGAGCTCATGCTAAGAGACCATTTCAAACTGAGGGTTAGGAATCTTTGCAGGTCCATCAGATCTCCTCCTCCGATGAATAAGCAAGGACAGTTGTTTTCTAAAGATGGGATGGTGGGAGAGGCAGTCTGCACCTGTAAGATTTGCCTTGGAGGAGAAGGCCCAATAGACAGGATTACACTACAGCTAAGAGCAACTTTGATGAAGCCTGGCCTTCATAAAGAACAAAGCAGGGCTTGTATGGTCTGTTGCAGCTGCTTAGTCAGCTCCTCCGTCCTTTAAGAGGGACAGTTTTGTTGCTGCTTTAAAAGAAGGGACTGTGATTAACATGAAGATCATTGGTGCCTTAGGATGGCTGGGCCTTTTAAAATAGGCATAAATCCTTCTCACTTGCATTCATTTTGTTTCCCCCATAACTGCACGGCCAAGTCTTGGCTGGTTGGGAGCGGAGCCCTGAAGTCTACTTACAATGCCCAGGTTCCAGCTTGCAACTGTTTTAAGGGGATAGCATTGGATTCTGAGCATATCTTGAATTCACTCTTCTTGTCATTGAGGACGGAGAGCTCTTGGCTCAAAGGTGCTGCAGCCAATTAGGTCTATGCCCTAGGCCAGGGGTCTTCAAACTTCCTCAGGGCTGGCTGAGGAATTCTGGGAGTTGAAGTCCACAAGTCTTAAAGTTGCCAAGTTTGAAGACCCCTGGCCTATGCAAATATGTGATTTGAATAAATCTCCGTGTCAGGAAAGAGATTCTTATATTTTCCTCCTCTGAGAAGACCTCTCTTTGGTGGTTCTTTTCCTCATTTTGTTGGTCTGTTGTTCTCCAGATGGTTTATCATACTCCAAATTCCCTGCCAATAGGGCTAGAGATTCCACCACAGCTGTACAGCACTAGATTAGGGAAGGGTGGTAGTTTTTAGTTAGGATAAGAGATTTTGTGGACTTTGTTCCTTCTTTCGTACTGGGCCTTATAAATTGGCCCCAGCCACTCTTGCTAAGTGAGAAGGCATTTAGTTGTAGTATTATCACAGAGGGGCACTAAGTGGGGGAAAACTTGGCACAGGATATCTACTTGGGACTTTTTAAGGGTGTGTCTCACAGTGTTGGGCAGATATTTCATGACAGGTTGTTCCAAGAATGTATGTCTCCTAAATTGCTATATAATTTGGAAAGGGGAAAAAAAGGATCATTTCTTCCTTTTGTAAATGTACTGCTGGAATACACCGCTTTTCTTTTTCATCCTAACCCAAATCTTTTCTCTTTTTATTTATCCTTGGGAAGTTCTGGGAAGTGATCAGTGATGAACATGGAATTGACCCAACTGGAACCTACCATGGTGACAGTGATCTACAACTTGATCGCATCAGTGTTTACTACAATGAGGCCACTGGTAAGCCTTTCTCTCCTCCTCTTCTTCCTCCCTCACTGTATTGGCATGATTTGATCCAAATGTTTTCCAACAGATAAATACGAACATTTGTTGAATTTCCTCATTGTCTCCTCTAGAATCATTTTTTCTCTGTTATGTCCTTGTGTATTGAAATGGAATATAGAATATAGAAGTAAGTATATGGGCAGGAGGTTATAGGCCAGTGGTGGCGAACACGGGTGCCAGAGGCAGCACTCAGAGCCCTCTCTGTGGGCACGCGCGCCGTCGCCCCAGTCCTAGGCCTTCAGCTGGGTTTTATAAAACCTTTTTGCTTTGGGCCTCCGCCACCATGTGGAAAAAAAAAAGGTTCAGTCAATCAGTCAATTTCAACTTCTCACGGGAAAAAGAGAACTTGCAAAGTTGGAATTGATTGAACTTTTTAGTCCCACCCAGTCTGCCGTTACCACCGCAGCCACGCCTACCCAATGAGTCACATCCACCCAGCACCCGACGATGCATAAGTGGGTTTTGGGTTGCAGTTTGGGCACTCCGTCTCTAAAAGGTTCGCCATCAATGTTATAGCCTGAGCTTGCTACGAATCTCAACATTCATTATGTGAACTTAAAAGTAAGCTTCTAATACAGGGGTCTTCAAACCTGGCCCTTTGATGACTTGTGGACTTCAGCTCCCAGAATTCCTCAGCCAGGCATGCCTGGCTGAGGAATTCTGGGAGTTGAAATCCACAAGTCATCAAAGGGCCAAGTTTGAAGACCCCTGTTCTAATAGTTATTTCTTACCTGTGGACTTACGACCAACCCCAAAAAGGGGACTTATGACCCAGATCCTAAATTCTTAAAGTGCTCTCCCTTCCTGTGGTGATGTGACCACCACAGGAACTTGGCAACACGCTGCGTTGCGTTTAAGACTTTGCAGCATTCCGTGGCCATGTGGCTGCATTTTATGACAGTGTCAGACCTGCCTCAACCCGAACCTTTAAAAGGCAAGAACGATCCTTAACTCCATTTGTTGAGAAAGGTATAGTTTACAAAAGGTCAAGCGAATTGCAATAGAGCAAAGCCAGAACTGAAGTTTGCGTCCCAAAATCCCCCAGTTTAACTTTTCCCCTCCCCATCACTGGTTCTTCCAAGTCCAATCAATTTTTTTTAAAAAAAGATGTTTTCAGAATGGTCACTTTAGGGATAGGACTTGCATGTAGCTCTGTTCCGTTCCCAGCCATTTAGCCTTGATACTCTTCTTGGAGAGATGTTTCCCTTGAAGCCTCCCTCTTCCCATCTAGCCCCCCCCCCTTGAGTTTATGGACTACCTCTATTAAAAAGCCTGGTTCAGGTTTAAACTTCATCTTATCCTACAACATAGCCTAATAAATTGGATTGAGAAAGGTGTATGCTGACATGTATTGGGAAAATGATTATTTTATAATATTTTTAATACCATATTGAAATGCCTCTTTTTTTCCCCTCTCCTTTTTGTACCTCTGATACCCGCTTCTGTGTTCCTTCCACTCATCCTATATATCAAGGGTCTCCAAATTTGGCAACTTTGAGGCTTGTGGACTTCTCAACTCCCAGAATTCCTTAGCCAGCCATATTATACTGACTGGGGAATTCTGGGAATTGAAGTCCACAATCTTAAAGTTGCCAAGTTTGGAGAGCCCCCTGCTATAGATAAGGAATGTCTGACATCCTTTAATTTCATTGACCGTCTTACCAACACTTGGCTTTTCCTTTGAAATCTAACAAGTAGGCAAAAGCAAGCTATTTGAAAGCGAGGACCCAAATGTAATTTGGTTTTTCATCGGAGGAAGCTCAGTTGGCTACTGCAGTGGACTTAATCTATTACACCTGGGCATTAAACCTTTGTTTCTTTCTCTAGGTGGCAAATATGTCCCTCGTGCCATCTTGGTTGATTTGGAGCCAGGAACCATGGACTCAGTGCGTTCTGGACCTTTTGGACAGATATTTCGACCAGATAATTTTGTATTTGGTAAGAATCTTACCGCTTTCCCTGCACCCTTTGCTACTTGTAGCTACATTTGATGGGGGAAAATATAGAAGGACTATACCTGTCTAGGTTTGAGCAGTGTCTTTCGTCAAATTAGGAATCTGGGTTGATAACTTACATTGCTATTGAAGGAGGAATTGAAGAGGTCTTTACAGAGCATTGATACGATGGGAGGGGCAGGCAAAGATAAGTGTTTTTAGGGCAAGCTGGGATAGTTATTTCTTCTGGAATACTCAGTTTTGCCTTCCAGGTTTTCAATGTCTCCACTGTGTAAACTTCAATTCTCAGAATTCCTGAGCTGGCACACTTAGGATTCTGGGAATTGAAGCCCACCTAATTTGTAGGAGACTGTAGCAGTTCATTGATACCTAAACTGATGCCCTCTAGATGTGCAGCTAGGCTATCATTTTCATGGCTTGGGTATAAACTGAATTGCAGTCTGAGATATTTGGAGGACACTGTAGAGAGGACAGCATTGAATAGAGAGCCAGTTCGGTCCAGTGGTTAAGGTGCTAGACTAGAAACCAAAAGACAATGAGTTCTAGTCCTGCCTTGGGCGTAAAAATCTGGGTGGGGCCAGTCATTCTCAGCCCAGCTCACCTCACAGCGTTGTTGTTGCGGGGGAAAATAGAAGGAAGAAATATTAGGCATGCTTGCCATCTGGTGTTATTTATAAAAATAATAATAAAGGGCAGGATATAAATAAAAATTAAGTAATTTATTTTATCCTCCCAATATAATCGATCAGAGTTCCTTAGAGAAAGGTATGGGTCTAGGCTCCATTAAAACAGGATCTCAGAAACTTGGATTCACACAAAGTGCATGAGTCTGAAGGTTCCTCCTATGGTGGGTTTGAAGAATAGTGTTGCACGTTCAAGGAGATAATCTGTATCAATCTGGTGGGAAAAGGCCAGGAAAGCAGAAGTAGCTTGCAGTCAAAGGGGAAGGGCGGCTACCTAACCCAACACAATAATTTATATCCCATCTTCTTCTGCCCCTTTCAGGCCAGAGTGGAGCTGGTAACAACTGGGCCAAAGGTCATTATACAGAAGGTGCCGAGTTGGTGGATTCAGTCCTAGATGTTGTGAGGAAGGAAGCCGAGAGTTGTGACTGCCTGCAAGGATTCCAGCTGACCCACTCTCTAGGGGGTGGAACCGGTTCTGGGATGGGCACCTTACTGATCAGCAAGATCCGTGAAGAGTACCCTGACCGTATCATGAATACCTTCAGCGTGGTGCCCTCTCCCAAGGTCTCAGATACCGTGGTGGAGCCTTACAATGCTACCCTCTCAGTCCACCAGCTGGTGGAGAACACAGATGAGACCTACTGTATCGACAACGAAGCTCTCTATGACATCTGCTTCCGTACCCTCAAGCTGACCACTCCAACCTACGGGGATCTTAACCACCTGGTCTCTGCCACCATGAGTGGTGTGACGACTTGCCTCCGCTTTCCCGGACAGCTGAACGCCGATCTCCGCAAGCTTGCTGTAAACATGGTTCCATTCCCCCGGCTCCACTTTTTCATGCCCGGCTTTGCTCCCTTGACCAGCCGGGGCAGCCAACAGTACCGGGCCTTAACAGTCCCAGAGTTAACACAGCAAGTTTTCGATGCCAAGAACATGATGGCAGCCTGCGATCCCCGCCACGGACGCTATCTAACTGTGGCAGCCGTCTTCCGAGGACGTATGTCCATGAAGGAGGTGGACGAACAGATGTTGAACGTGCAGAACAAGAACAGCAGCTACTTCGTCGAATGGATCCCCAACAACGTCAAGACGGCCGTGTGCGACATCCCTCCCCGTGGCCTGAAGATGGCGGTCACCTTCATTGGCAACAGCACAGCCATCCAGGAGCTCTTCAAACGCATCTCCGAGCAGTTCACCGCCATGTTCCGCCGTAAAGCTTTCCTACACTGGTACACAGGTGAGGGCATGGACGAGATGGAGTTCACAGAAGCCGAGAGCAACATGAATGACCTCGTCTCTGAATATCAACAATACCAGGATGCCACGGCTGAGGAAGAGGAGGATTTTGGAGAAGAGGCAGAGGAAGAAGCTTGAGGTTAAACCTCGCGCCCTTTCGACACCTGTTCAATAAGTCCGCACAAAATAAAAATAAAAAAATTGCATCTCCACGCTCTGTTTCTTTCTCCTTCTTCTCCTCAAAAAGCTAACCTGTCAGCTCTCTTTTCAGACTCTTACTTTTTTTTTTTAAACGGGGCAGCCTCTAACAATGGTTTAAGGTTGGCTTGGCTTTTTACATGTATTACTCTTTAGTAGAGGCAGGTACCCAGTAAAATTGGCTAAGGGGAGGCTGTGTGTGAGACAGTGGGAAGAGACGCAGCTCCCTTCCTTGATCATATTCTTACTTAACTGTATTTATTATTCCCCAACCTTCAATATCTCTGTTGCCAACATGTAAAACTTGCAGTCTCAAAGGCCTCCAGCTATGATAAGGAAGGTAAGACAGTTCGAAGCAGAAAACAGATGTCTTTAAAATGGAAACCACTTCCTTGTTCTGCCAAATGCTCCTTTTTATCTTCCTGGCTTTGCCTTAAAGGCATTCATCCTCTGTATTTGCAATGGGAAAAAAATCCTTGTGTGGGCTGGATTTTGGCTCTCTCTTTTTTTCCCCATCAGCGTTTCATGTCCCATCTGTCCATCCATCCCTCCCTCCCGACTTATCTCACTTGGGGTTGACATCTTTCAAATCCGTGACTAAATCTAAGGATGTTTGTCACAGCTTCATGTCTTGCCAAAACTAAAGAAAAAAATACATATTAACAGTCCAGCCTCAAAGTACCATCTTGCTCTTTTATAGCGGGCCTTTGTTCAGACTTTAAATCTTACTCCTAATCCTAAATTAAATTATTAGTTGAAAGTTGCTAACCCCTCTAATTTCAGATATAATCCCATCTATGTTCCAAAGAAGTGTCCCATTTGCAAATGCCCTAAATAAGATTTGAGACTTGCCTTAATAGTATAGTTGGAGAAATGAGGAGTCTATCTAGGGATGAGTGTCAGTTTAGGATCATTATGGTGCATGCATATTTTAAGTATGAATTTTAATATAGTTGGAACAATCCTGGGGGTAAGTTTACATTGCAAGAAAACTCACTTCCACCCCGTTAAAATTCTGTAAACCACCACTCAATTGTTTGCTTAAAGAAGCAGTTCTATTAAATCAGAAGAAGGGAAGGTGCCATATAAGTGCTAATGATTTAAATTCCTTTCAGGGAGAGGTGTAGAGAGAATGTGTTGAAGGTATGTCTACTCCCAAAAAAATACGAAGGAAGTTCAAATGTTCCAGGATGTGCAAAGGAGCGATGTGTTGATGGGGGATGGATTTATCTTTACCGGTGATGGTGTTCAAATATTTGCTTCAGGTTTGGTTAATAATATACGACTTGCCATCTTGTTGCAGGCTGCCAATACAGAGAGGCCATTTATATGGAGTTAGTGAGGCCTAAGTGGAAGGGCATAAGATGCATTCGCTCTTTGCCCCCAAATACTATTTTTGGCTAGATGGGTCACCCATAGAAGATTACCATATACCAGTATTTCTCAACTTCAGCAACTTCAAGATGCATGGACTCTTTCTTGCCTTTCTCTTTCTGCTTGTTGACCCAACTTTTCTTCTCACCTGTTCCACTCATTTGCCTTCTTTGCTTTTCCTTCTTAAAAAAAATCCCTGTTCTTATTTGAAAACTCCTGTGAACAAATAAAAGTTGTTTTTTTAAAAATGTTTTCTTTGCATTGAGTGAATCTGATCATCCACCTTGTGGGAAGACTCTCATTCATCCATTAAAAAAAAAAAAGTGGGATTTCCTAACACTGGTACGGTCATCTATCTGTCGGGTTGGGTAAAAAATGTTCCCTGAATTCAGGAATGAGTAGGCTAGCCAGTTGGAATTAAAGAAGAGCGTGCAGATTCTGCATTAGGCTGCTTAAGAAGATCTAGAAACCTGATCAGCAAATATTGACTAGAAAATAACTAGCTGCAGGGGTAAATTATTTAGATGGAAAAATGCCAGAAAGGATGGAAACGGAGAAAACTCGATCCTTTTTACACAAATGACCACAAAACCCGATATTTTGTCACCCACCACTGGGGAGACTATTGATGCATTAAACAATGCAACCTAACTTGTACATGATTGAAGGAACATGCTATTCTATTATCTTGTTAAATCAGCCTTGTTGGCCAGCCAGGTGAGCCATCATGAGTGGTGGGACTTTCTAGAAGCAATTAAACAGGAGAAGCTGGTTGACTTGATGGGCCTCTGCCCTGAATAACTCCATTGGCATTTAAATGAACTGTGGGTAGCGCAGTAGTTACAATGCAGTACTGCAGGCTAACTTTGCTCACTGTCAGCAGTTCAATCCTGACCGACTCAAGGTTGACTCAGTCTTTCAGCCTTCCAAAGTTGGTAAAAGAAGGACCCAGATTGTTGGGAGGCAATATGCTGCTTAGAGAGGGCCGTAAAGCACTGTGAAGCAGTATATACGTCTAAGGCAGCGCTATTGCTACTTTAGTTAATCTTCATAACTCCATTGGCATTTTAGTTAATCATATATTTGCACTGAGACTGATCTGCTTCTCTCTCCCCCCCCCTTGGCAGAAACCTGCATTTCAAAAGAAAAGTATTTTATTTAAAAAATGCATTGGATAGGAGGCCAGGATCAGAAACCACCTACGCAGAAAAGGCTGGCATTTGAACCCTGAACTATGGCTCACTTAGGCTCAGTTACAGCAAACCTCAGGTGCCTAAAACCTCTGCTGTTCTAAAGGCAGAGATTGCTTCAAGTGAAGTTACCTCCAGATAACTAAACGGGCACATTCATGTCTTAATAATGATAAAAGATTTCAAGGGTTTCAAATTCCCAGTCTAGTGCACGGCCTCAAGATTTCCTGCTGTCCCCCACCACGACCCTGTCCTAAAGAGATCAAATTCGGCTTGAATTGAGGATCAGCCAAGATTTATTAGATTTTTATCCCGCCTTTATTATTTTATAAGTAACCCAAACATACCTAATATTCCTTCCTCCCTCCTATTTTCTCCAAAACAATGGTGGATTGGGTTGGGAGAGTGTAACTGGCCCAAACTCACCCAACTGGCTTTTGTGCCTAAAGCAGGACTTGAACTTGCAGCCTCCTTTGTTTCTAAGCCAGCCCTTTTAATCACTACACCAAACTGGCTCTCTGTTCAATACGATCCTGTCCAAGTGCCCTTCAAATGTCTCAGGTTGCAATTCCATTTATACCCAAATCATGAAAATGACAGCCTAGCACAGTGGTTCTCAACCTGTGGGTCGGGACCCCATTTGGGGTCGATCGACCATTTCACGGGGTCGCCAAGCAAGGCTGTCTGCCATTTTTTTTGTCCGCCATTTTTTTCCCCCTTTTCCAGCGGGTGCCTTACCTCCCTTGGGCTGGGCCAGCTGGTGGTCGGCCTGCTCCGTCTCTGCTGCTTGCCAGCTACGCCTCGGCTGGCGCAGGGGGCGGAACCACGCATGTGCGGCGCTCCCAGGCAGGGAAAGTCCTCGACTTACGACTGGTTGGGTAGTCCTCGACTTACGACTGGTTTAGTCCTCGACTTACGACCGGTTTAGTCCTCGACTTACGACCGGTTGGGGTCGCGGCATTAAAAAGGTTGAGAACCACTGGCCTAGCACATCTGAAGGACATCAGTTTAGGTGTCAATGAACAGTCACAGCCCCCTCCCCCCGCTCTTAAGATTGGCATGGTGTCAAACGGACTGCCTTCTGTTTTTGCTCAGGGGTGTAGGGCAGTGATGGCGAAACTTTTAGAGACCGAGTGCCTAAAAACTGGCCCCGCCCCCGCTCCACCCCCTGCCCCACCCCCACTCTGCCCCCCCATTCCCCGCCCCACCTGCTCACAGGACCATT
>NW_015388790.1:146833-150039 GCF_001527695.2 Protobothrops mucrosquamatus
TCACAGCCCCCTCCCCCCGCTCTTAAGATTGGCATGGTGTCAAACGGACTGCCTTCTGTTTTTGCTCAGGGGTGTAGGGCAGTGATGGCGAAACTTTTAGAGACCGAGTGCCTAAAAACTGGCCCCGCCCCCGCTCCACCCCCTGCCCCACCCCCACTCTGCCCCCCCATTCCCCGCCCCACCTGCTCACAGGACCATTCACCACCTCCACGGCCCCGCCACCAGTCGCCCAGGCAGCCGAGCAGCGCTATGGCGGCCACACCCTCTGCCCACACCCTGCAGCATCAACTGCATGATGGGGTGTGAGGGCAGAGCCTTGTCTACGCTGCCTGGCTGCCATGTCCTTGGCTGAGCTGCTGGAGAGGAGGGGATCACGGGGAGGCAAGGCTGGGGCAACCTGTGCCCACAGAGAGGGCTCCAAGTGCCACCTCTGGCACCCGTGCCATAGGTTTGCCACCACTGGTATAGGGGGAAAAAAACACACCCTATTTTTCCTTCTGGGCCAGGGGTCTTCAAACTTGGCCCTTTTATGACTTGTGGACTTCAACTCCCAGAATTCCTCAGCCAGGCACGCTGGCTGAGGAATTCTGGGAGTTGAAGTCCACAAGTCATGAAAGAGCCAAGTTTGAAGACCCCTGTTCTGGGCTGTTCTTTTTCCCTCCTCTGTTAACAAAGGCTGCCAAAAGGAGATGGAGGAAGTGCTAAGCAGGGCGCTCCGTGCATGTGGCAGACGGGAAAGAGTCTGGAGAGAGAGAAGGGAGGGAGGGAGGTGGGGTTGGGCTCAGCCTTTCTATACATGGTAGCAGCCGGGCTCCAGCGGGTCACGCTGTGTTGAGCTATCATACTTTGTGCGTGCTTCATCATACTTTGTGCGTGCTTCATCAGATTTATCTTCTAACCACACCACTGGAGAGATCGGCTCTGTTGCTTGCAGGAGCAATTAATAAGTTGAGAATTGAAAGGAAGGCAAGACAAGAAATGGTGGGTGGAAACTAATCAAGGAGAGAAGCAACCTGGAATTAAGGAGAAACTTCCCAACAGTGAGAACAATTCATCAATGGATCAGCTTGCCTTCCAAAGTTGTGGGTGCTTCATCACCGGAGGTTTTTAAGAAAAGACTGGAGAGCTATTTGTCTGAAATGGTATAGGGTCTCCTGCTTGAGGAGGGGGTTGGACTAGAAGACCTCCAAGGTCCCTTCCAGCTCTATTCTGACTGATACTTCCAACTTGCTGAGAAGATGAATAGAATATAGAATAGAAAGGTATGTGTTAGGGCAGTGGTGGCGAACCTATGGTACCTGTGCCAGAGGCGGCACTCAGAGCCCTCTCTGTGGGCACGTGCGCTGTCGCCCCAGCCCTGCCTCTCCCCGTGGCGCCCTCCTCACCAGCAGCCTCCCCCGGAGGAGAGTTGTCCCTCGGCACAGCCCACGCCGAGCAGCGCAGCCAAAGACATTGCAGCTGGGCAGCGGGGACAGGACTCCGCCCTTACACCCCATTGTGTGCCGATGATGCTGCAGGGCGCGGGCAGAGTGCATGGCTGCCATGGCACTGCTGGGCCACCTGGTTGATCTGCAGTGGGCCGTGGAGGTGGTGGGTGGCCCTGCGGGTGGATGGGGTGGGGCGGGGCGGGGCAGGGCAGGGCAGGGCAGGGCAGAGCGGGGTAGCGGAGCGGGGCAGTTTTTGGGCACTTGGTCTCTAAAAGGTTCGCCATCACTGTGTTAGGGGGAGACAAGCTAATCCATATTACTAGCAGGCCAAGGAGCAGAATGCGTAAAGGTGTTTGCAATGAACGGGTTGCATCATATAAGATGGCCATAATTCCTTCGGGATTAGCAAGCCATTTCATATGCTTCTAGTGTTGAGATGTTGAGACTCTGGAAAAAATGCAGAGAAAAGCAACAAAGATGATTAGAGGGCTGGAGCTAAAACATATGAAGAACGGTTGTACAAATTGGGTTTGTTTAGTCTAGTGAAAAGAAAGACTAGGGCAGGGATGTCAAACTCAATTTCATTGAGGGCCGCATCAGCATTGCGGTTGCCCTTGGGGGACCAGGTAGGTGTGGCCGGGGTGGGTACGGCCTACTGGGTGGGCATGGATGGAGTGGGTGTGGCCTACTGGGTGGGCATGGCCAGCTCTACATCGTTCGTGTCAAGGGTGCCTGTGGGGGCCTGGGTAGGAGTGGGACAGATGTGAGGGTCTCTGGCAGAAAAGGGTGGGACCAGGGCAAGCGCCGCGGCATGGTGCATTTCTTCATTCCTCACAAAGGGTGACACCTCCCCAGCATGCACCCAGGGGGCGGGGCCAACGCAGCAGGGGCTGGTTCCTTGCTGTTTCTGGATGGCCTTGTGGAGCTAAGACTTGTGGAGCTAAGACTGAATGCATTTCAGCATAGATGGCCACCACAAAATTGTACATTGGCTCCCGGCCAGCCTGGGCCAGGGCCAAGGCAACAGGGGCCATTCCCTCACTGTTTCCAGGATGGCTTTGCGGGCCACATGAAACCACTTCGCGGGCCTTGTGTTTGACATGTCTGGACTAGGGGGAGACACAACAGCAGTGTTTCAATATCTAAAGAGCTGCCACAAAAAAGAGGGGGGGTCAACCTATTCTTCAAAGCACCTGAAGGCAGAATAAGAAGGAATGGATGGAAACTAATCAAGAAGAGAAGCAACCTAGAATTAAGGAGCTTGGGCCATATCCGGAGGATCTAGTTCACGACTCGGCGGAAAATCGGGCGGCGGCCTGGGAAGTAGCCGCTGCCGCAGCATTGGACCGAGTCATGCCTTTGCGGCCTCTGACCCGGCGCAGATCTCAACTGGCTCCCTGGTTTACTGGGGAGCTGAGAGAGATGAAACGCCAGAAAAGACGCCTAGAGAGCAGTTGGAGGGCTAGCCGAACCGAATCCGACCGAGCACAGGTAAGGATGCATGTTAGATCCTACCTAGTGGGGATGAGGGTGGCTAGATCTAACTACTATTCCACACTCATCGCGTCATCAGATAACCACCCGGCCGCCCTCTTCAGGGTGACCCGCTCTCTCCTCCAGTTGAGGGAGGGAGGGGATCCCCTGGAGGGGAGGGCCGAGGACTTTGCTCAATATCTGTATGACAAAGTCGCTCGGATCCGAGAAGGCCTTGACTCTGACTGGGTGGCCCCGGGGGAGGAGACGGGAGCAGGTCTTGAG
Source organism: Protobothrops mucrosquamatus (assembly GCF_001527695.2). Classification (NCBI taxonomy): domain Eukaryota; kingdom Metazoa; phylum Chordata; class Lepidosauria; order Squamata; family Viperidae; genus Protobothrops; species Protobothrops mucrosquamatus. Next base: position 150,019 of record NW_015388790.1, read on the forward strand.
ACTGTTGTATGGGAGGAGTTT
>NW_015388791.1:0-64213 GCF_001527695.2 Protobothrops mucrosquamatus
CGTGAGGATCTCGGATCGTGTGGAATCCACCAGCGTTCAGTCCTTGATTATCAGAGCTCAGATGAAATGGGGTGGGTGCATTATCACAATGGGTGGCTGTCATATGCCTTTCTAATTGCTCTCTAGTGTACTACAGCTGGGGAAGAGGCCTCGAGGTTGGCCATGCAAGCACTAGAAAGATGCTGTGAGAAAGAGACCCTCCACGTTGTGAGATCCAGTCAAGGAAACTAGAAGCTGCAGCTTCTAGTGAGCCCTGTGCTATGAAGACAGGCACTGCCAAAAACTGATAGAAACTGAACAGCCCAAAACCTGTTTACCATTACATTATTTTTCAATTTACCTAAAAGAAAACTAGTCAGGTGACAGGTCTGTTTTATTCCTTTGAATTGCTCCAGTGATTGTATCCTTACCTCCTTACCTTACCTTGCGAGCTTTGTAAACACTCACTTCTTAAAGCTAAAACTTCCAAACGGCTTTGAACATTACTAGATGCAAAAGAACACTAATGATTCAAGCAGCCAGCAGATTTGTTGTATTCAGATTAGATTTCTATAAGCCTAAAAATATTAATAGCATTCTAGAAAGGTTAGAGAAGTGTTTTATTGTTGACTATTAAAGTTAAATTTCATTTTTAATTCCAACTTGATTTCGTAAGTAGTTTTACTGAGCCAAACCAGATGTTGACAGGAGAACCATGTTTCTTCTCCCATATCTATTTATTTCACCAATAAAGCAATATTCACTGTTTTCTTGAAAGAAACATGTGGGTTTCTTCCTCACATTATTTTGCTGCTCTTTAAAGCAATTTTTTTTTCCTGAAGGAAACCTTACCTTCCCGTCCCTTCTACCATAAAGCTGGGTTTGAAAAACAAAGGCTTTAAGAGCAAGATGAACAGTGGATAGGTCATGTTAATTAATCTTAGATAAACTATACAGACATACAAATATAGTATACATGGTTATTAGTCAACACTTATTTCATCCTTTCATACTAGATGTTTCACTGATAAATACCATGAGGGTCTAATAAAATAAGTTCTCCTTAGAATAGTCTTTAGCAAAAGCAGCTATTTTGATTACTTCTTTCCAAATCATACTGAAAAGTTATGAGAAATACTTGGATGGAAATTCAAAAATTTAAGTACAGAATTTCAAGACCTCCTAGCATGTTAAAAACTGGTACATTTGAAAACACTGCCCATTTTTTTATTCCAGCTAAAATGGCTGCCATTAAAATCCTGGCTTACACCTGCATAAATCAGTTGGTATCAACTTAAACAAAGTTCAATTCCTTTTCTGTTCAACAATAATTGAGTATGGGAATCCATGTGATGTTCTTGGAAATTTTGCCACTTAAACAGAAAAGAGCATGCATGTTATTTAAGATTACATTACAGGGTCCATTTTTTATAGCACTTATGTTTTTTTAACTTTCAAACTTCAAGTACCAGATCTTGTTTCTTTTCCTCTGAGGTTGATGCAATGTTCAGTTGGATTGCCCAAATTCCTTAAGCTACAGTGGTGACAAAAAAAGTTGCATCCATATTGAAGGTAAATTTGTAGCAGTTATTCAAGATAACACCAGCTAGCTTCAGACTTATTTAACAACCAGGACCTGTATATTGATTGAATGAACCTTTATTATCAAAGTATAACATGTATACAGTGAGATTGGCCGAGCCTCCCTCCGTGCCCCCCCCAATGCAACTCACAGTGACTACAAACCCCCAAATTATTACACCCTATGAGCTAATTGCACATCACACCGGCCTCACGAGTAGATCAGTAGATCTTAATTCTGAACAAAAACCTCCCCAAATTTAAGGCTTTTACATCCTCTCTCACATACCTACATCCTGCCAGCACCGAATTTCAAGTTCATTCTTTCCAGCTTCTGTAGAAACGCCCCCATTAGAATGTCAAAACCACTGTGGACTCGGATAGCAAAGAATCACTTTTTAAAAACTTGATGTTGCTAAAGTGTCTTATATAAAGAAACACAAGTCATTCCTTTCTTGCTCACTAGAAATAGTATTTTAAACCCAGAAGCATCCAGTGCATAATTAGGGGACATGGCTGTCCATAGGTTTCCATGTCTCAAAGGTGCTTTTTCCCAAAAAGACAACTGGACTTGAAGGTGGGGGGGGGAATAAAACTTTGATTTTGGGTTTTACCAATTAGATAGGTTGATGGGGATAATGGGAGATTCCCCATAGACATATGCTTCCCTGGCACTCTAATATTTGCTATTTATTTGGTAGACTTATTGGCTGCATATCTCACCATGAGGCTCTCCATGCAGAAGGGGCAGAAGTTACCCCAGATGTGGGTATATGCATAATTTGGGGGGGCATGTTTATGAAGTGTATATGGGGGGGTATCCTTTGCGAGCTGTATGCAATGAAATCTCATTTTAATGTATGCAGATTAGTGTACATTTAAAATGACACTAAAGTTCTTATTCTATTCTATCCTTATTCTTCTTGTTATTGTTAGTTGCGAAGTCGTGTCCGACCCATCGCGATCCTATGGACAACGTTCCTCCAGGCCTTCCTGTCCTCTACCATCTTCTGGAGTCCATTGAAGCTCACATCTACTGCTTCAGTGACTCCATCCAGCCACCTCATTCTCTGTCCTCCCCTTCTTCTCTTGCCCTCCATCTTTCCCAGCATTAGGCTCTTCTCCAGTGAATCCTTCCTTCTCATTAGGTGGCCAAAGTGTTTGAGTTTCAACTTCAGGATCTGGCCTTCTAAGGAGCAGTCGGGGTTGATCTCCTCTAGGACTGACCGGTTGGATCGCCTTGCAGTCCAGGGGACTCGCAGGCGTCTTCTCCAGCACCAGAGTTCAAAGGCCTCCATTCTTTGGCGCTCAGCCTTTCTTATGGTCCAACATGCAGATTAGTGTACATTTAAAATGACACTAAAGTTATTATTCTATTCTATTCTATTTCCTTATTCTATTCTATCCTTATTCTAGTCTATTCTATATCCTTATTCTATCCTATATCCTTATTCTATTCTATCCTATCCTATATCCTTATTCTATCCTTATTCTATTCTATCCTATCCTATATCCTTATTCTATCCTTATTCTTTTCTATCCTATATCCTTATTCTATCCTTATTCTATCCTATCCTATATCCTTATTCTATTCTATCCTATATCCTTATTCTATCCTTATTCTTTTCTATCCTATATCCTTATTCTATCCTTATTCTATCCTATCCTATCCTATATCATTATTCTATCCTTATTCTATTCTATCCTATATCCTTATTCTAGCCTTATTCTATTCTATCCTATCCTATATCCTTATTCTATCCTTATTCTTTTCTATCCTATATCCTTATTCTATCCTATCCTATCCTATATCCTTATTCTATCCTTATTCTATTCTATCCTATATCCTTACTCTATCCTTATTCTTTTCTATCCTGTATCCTTATTCTATCCTTATTCTATTCTATCCTATCCTATATCCTTATTCTATCCTTATTCTATTCTATCCTATCCTATATCCTTACTCTATCCTTATTCTTTTCTATCCTATTCGGACGTGTCACATACCCCCCCACCCGGCCCACCAGGGCGGCTGCCACGCAAGGCAGCCTCCCACACCCCCTTTTTGCCTCCTCGCCTCCTCTGCAAAGGGGACCCCCCGACAGCTCCCCCCATTCCCAGGCGGGGACCCCACTAAACGGCCCAACAAGAGAGGGGGGCCCAGCCAGGCCCCCCCCCCCAACCTCTTCCCTGCAATGGCAGACGCCCCCTTTCCTCCTCCCCCCCCAATTCCCCAAAGCGGAAGGCCATTTTCCAGCCCCGCCACCTCCCCTTCCCCCTCTCTCTCTCTCTCTGCGGGGCAGGGGTCCTCACCTCCCGGGCGATGGTGGTGCCGATGGTGGCGCTGCTGCTGCTGCTGCTGCTGCTGGAGGAGCATCTTCAGGTCGCCGCCGTTCTCCTCCCGGCCGCTTCCCGGGGACGCCGCGGTGCCGGCCAGGGCCCCGGCTCTCCGCCTCTCCTTCTCGCGCTTCTCCTTGGGCCGCTTGCTCTTGGCCCCGCCGGGCCCTTCCACGCCGGCCAGGCAGAGGGGCGGCGGCGGCGGCGGCGGCAGGAGCAACTTGGCGGGCAGCTGGGGCTGGAAGACGAAGGAGCCGCCGCTCGCCGGGCCGCCGCCGCCGCTTCCACCGCCTGAGGAGAAGGCGGCCAGGCTCCACACGGCGGGGCCTGCCGGGGAAGACGCCACGGGGATGTGAGGCGGCGGAGGCGGCGGCTGCCTGTGGCCCTCGCCGTTGAGGCGCTTGGCCGCCTTGAAGGCGCGCTCGTCCCCCTTGAGGCGCTTGGCGGCCGGCGGCTGGAGCCCGCGCGGGGAGACGCGGGCGTCGACGGCCAGAGCCGAGGGCGGCAAAGGCGGCGGCGCCGCCGCCACCGTCGCCCCTCGCACGGGACTGGGCAGCTCCGCCATTTTGCGATCCGCTTCTATTTACCTCACAGCGCCCGTCGCTGGAGAGAGCCGGGAGGGGCGGGGCGGGGAGGCGGGCCGAACGTGGCCAGCGCCACTTTCGGCGCCCAATAGGAGCGCGGCCCGCTTCGGAGAGACACCCCGCGCCGCCAATGGCGGAGGGAGGGACGGAGGGAGAGAAAGCGCGGTTGTCGGCGCTGAGGCGCCATCTGTGAGGGGAAGCGGGGAGAAGCGCGGGCGAGGCTCCGGGGCTCTGGCCGGCGGGACGCGGGGAAGCGGAGGGAGGCCTGGCCGGAGCTGAGGCGAGGTGGCGTGGCTCCCTTTCCCCGCCGAGGAGGACCCCCGGCGGGAGAAGCTCCCTCCTCAGAGCCCCCATCCCCAACCGCCAGCGGCGGCCATCTTGAAGAGGCGCCTGGGCGAAGATGGTGCCTCAGCCGGGAGAAACGGCGGCGGCGGCGGCGACCCGCCCCGGAAAGGCCCGGCAAGCCGGGAGCGCGGAGTAGAGGCTCCAAGGCCGGCCTGCGGGAAGGAACCTGGGAGAACGAGGGGAAATGCTCGGGGGCAGCTTCCGTCTGCAAAAGCGAATAAACTCTTCCGCCGGCGAAGCTGGTTTTTCGGTGGGAAGATCCACGCGACGCCGGGCCCGTCTTTGCTTTCGGTCGGCCTCGGGTTGCGGAAGACGGGCGGCCTGCGAAGCCCCCCGAGGAGAACCGAACCGCGGAGCCGGCTTGTAAAGGCGCCTCGCGGCTTACGGCGAAAAAGATCCGGGCCCGCGTAACCTTGTTTTAAGGAGAGCGTTAAGTCAACGTGGGAATAGGAGAGAAAAGAGATGTTCTTGCTTCCGTCGGTCTTTGGAAGGGGCGTAGCTAGCCGAGGCTGCTGTGCAAACTCCTCATAAGCCGCGGAGTATTGAGAGGATTCCTGTGGAAATCGAGAATTGCTATGGAAGATGGCTCGAGTCTAAAATATAAGATCGTTCTGTAGAAATTGAGAATTGCAATACAAGATGGTTCTAAAATACAAGATCGTACTATAGAAATTGAGAATTGCAGTACTAGATCGTTTTGTAGAAGCTGAGAATTGCAGTACAAGATGGTTCTACAAGTTGAGAATTGAAATACAAGAGTTTTAAAATACAAGATAGTTCTATAGAAGTTGAGAATTGCAGTACAAGATAGTTCTATAGAAGTTGAGAATTGCAATACAAGATAGTTCTAAAATACAAGATGGTTCTATAGAAGTTGAGAATTGCAATGCAAGATGATTCTACATGATGATGATTCTACATGATGATGATGAAGTTGAGAATTGAAATACAAGAGTTTTAAAATACAAGATAGTTCTATAGAAGTTGAGAATTGCAATACAAGATAGCTCTAAAATACAAGATGGTTCTATAGAAGTTGAGAATTGCAATGCAAGATGATTCTACAGAAGTTGAGAATTGCAATACAAGATAGTTCTAAAATACAAGATAGTTCTATAGAAGTTGAGAATTGCAATACAAGATAGTTCTAAAATACAAGATGGTTCTATAGAAGTTGAGAATTGCAATGCAAGATGATTCTACAGAAGTTGAGAATTGAAATACAAGAGTTTTAAAATACAAGATAGTTCTACAGAAGTTGAGAATTGCAATACAAGATAGTTCTAAAATACAAGATGGTTCGATAGAAGTTGAGAATTGCAATGCAAGATGATTCTATAGAAGTTGAGAATTGCAATACAAGATAGTTCTAAAATACAAGATGGTTCATAGAAGTTGAGAATTGCAATACAAGATAGTTCTAAAATACAAGATGGTTCATAGAAGTTGAGAATTGCAATACAAGATAGTTTTAAAATACAAGATGGTTCGATAGAAGTTGAGAATTGCAATGCAAGATGATTCTACAGAAGTTGAGAATTGCAATACAAGATAGTTCTAAAATACAAGATGGTTCATAGAAGTTGAGAATTGCAATGCAAGATGATTCTGTAGAAGTTGAGAATTGCAATACAAGATAGTTCTAAAATACAAGATGGTTCATAGAAGTTGAGAATTGCAATGCAAGATGATTCTATAGAAGTTGAGAATTGCAATACAAAATCGTTCTATAGAAATTGAGAATTGCATTGACATCTTGGCAGGCACAAGCTACTATGTAGTTTGTTCAGTCTGGTATATGTGAAACTTACTATGTATCTTTAAGGTCCCTTTAATTTGCATGCTATATAACAAGTTCAATCATGCACTTTGTGGGTCGGTTTCCAATGACTTCCCCTTTCAAAGCTTCCCTTGGCAAGGTGTGGAGACTGAGAGATTTTTATGGATAGGGGAAGCCCCCTAAATTAAGATTGTGGTTTGAGTTTGCTTCCTGCCCATTTCCATCAAGGGCTTGTCTTGGGGGCAGCAGGGAATGGGGGTGTACTTGTTGCTCTATTGCCCTGGAGATTGTTTTGAACTTGGTCACCCAGAATTTCTCCAAATAACCTGCAACTTTTGGAGCAGGCCTCAAAGTAAGTCTTGCTCTGTGTTGTTTCTTCAGACATAGAGGATATCTGGTCTTTGAGAATTGGCCTCTGTCCAGACTAACAACTGCTGTTAAGTCAGTAGAATATCAGAATAACAGAGTTGGGAGGGACCTTGGAGGTCTTCTAGTCCAACCCCCTGCTGAGGCAGGAAGCCCTGTATCATTTCAAACAAATGGTTGTCCAATAGCCCTGGTTAGCTTCTTCATACCTTGCCTCAGCAATGTTCTGAACTGCCCTCTTGGATTATTTTTTTTGACACCCTGGTGATATTGCTAATTGGTGACAAACATAACTTAAGGGTAACACTAGATATGTTACCCACACATCTTATGGCCTTATCTTTTCTGCCTGTGAAGATCACATCAAGTTTGTAGAAATCAGGAGAGATCCATCCAGGCCCAGGGCAACATAACCTAACCTTTGCCTCTCCTTCACCCACTAGAAGGCCCAAGTTAGGACTAATCAAGGATAGAAGTAACCTAGAACTAAGGAGAAATGTCCTAACGGTGAGAGCAATCAACCAATGGAATAGTTTGCCTTCAGAAGTTGTGGATGCTCCATGACTGGAGGCTTTCAAAAAGAGACTGGACAATCATTTGTCTGAAATGGTACCAGGTCTCCTGCTCAAGCAGGGGGTTGGACTAGAAGACCTCTGAGGTCCCTTCCAACCCTATTATTCTATGTTCTATGACTTCCTGTTCTTGCTTTTCTTCCCAGGGGGAAGAGCCATAGATGTTCACCACCTTATTAGGTTCTGACCCAATCAGGCAGAGGTCCCTTGAGATCTCCAGGTAATTAATGGTACCTGAGCGTTTGGGTAGGTAGGATATTACCTGATGAAGCCACTGTAGCAGCCCAAATGTTGAGGTTTAGAAGACTTTTAAATGTTTAAAGTGAAAAATACACTGAAAATTTTCAAGGGCCAAAAAAGTTAACTATAAACCTGAGGTTTTAGCTAGATAGAAATGTATTACATAAACAGAAGAACTAGTTTATAAACAGAAGAACTAGTTTAACAAGTTTTTCAAAAGATACTACCAGAACAAAAGTATTAACTGAAAAATGAGACCTGACCTGGGGAATTAAGACAATTTACATGAACATTTCCAGTATTTCTGTTTCTTGGAAATCTGTCAGACGAATCTAGCATTCTATAATACAAAAGTTTTTGTTAACTGCATTACTGTGTAAAACTTTATAGGATAGAATTATGAAACTTTCACTGCAGGTGAAATCTGTTAAGATTTGTATTCATATTAATAAATTCAACATCAAGCAGTGAGTACTGAACCACCACTTTCCTCCAGGTTGCAAAAACAACACATTTCCAAAGGCATCATTTGAAAGTACCCCACTTATTTAAGATTGGAAATCCTATGTATAAACTTTATGGTCCAGCAACACAAATTCTTCCAGGAACTATAATTAGCTTTGTGATGTTGTGTTTATATAATAGGGCAGGTATTGCAACTGCTCAATATAATTTTATTCAACCTTCACAATCTAGATTGTTCAAGTTCCTCTTATTCCTTTTTTTAAAACTTGCCCTGGTTTTTGTTGCAAGATTAAAAGTTCACATTCTTTAGTTATCTTAATGGTGTGATAACAGTATTAGCTAAATTTATATTTCTGTTATATTGGAACTCAGAATGCTTAAAAGTTTTGTTTAAAAATAACCTTTTTTAAAAAAACATTTTGAGGTTATCTTTGAAACTCAGAATAAGTTTTAGAATAAGTACATAGAAGCATTTGAAAATAAACATTGTAATTCATGAGAAGGCATAGATATGGAAGTAATTTTATTTTAATATTAAAACTCGAGATTTTTACTATTGGTGCTTTTGAAAAGGCATATTGTTCTAAACACACAATGTCCATGATACTATCTTTTAGTATGTTTCATATTCTAAAAAGAGTTGTAAGTATAATAGTGGATATTTTCAAACTGAGCTGTAGTGCCGATATAAAAATTTAGCAAACAACACTACGGTTTTTCAGACTATTATCTCAGCATTCAAGGCAAATGGGGAAAAAAGGGTTTTGACTGTTTAGGTTCTCTTTATCCAATTTTAGCACTTATGGGGAAAACAGATGACATTTTAAGTCATATTTAGGCAGAAATAATGGAAATTCAAAAGGGTTTGCAAACCTTTAAGCACCACTATAAATATATTCCTAAAAAGTGGTTTGTTTATTTTTAAATTTTACTTGGAAAATTCAAGATAGACTAAATTACCTTTACTTGGACTTTGGACAGTGCTAATAAAATTAGCATGTTACTATGACAGATGTACTATACCTGGGTGACAGTTCTGAGCTGTTCTAGAATATATTTTCCGAGACAAGCAAGCAATGAATTTGTTTTTAAAAACTCACAACAATCAGCTGAAATATCAGTTGCTGGAAACAAGAGCTGCACTATTTGAGCAGCAAATTGTAATTAAGGGGAACCATGATCTCCCACCAGGTTTTGCTGGAGAGAAAGAAAAAAAGTACACTAGCTTGAGGGAAAAAATCTACATTGTTTGGTCATAGCATATGTCCTCCGTACCCAGATTGTAAGCACCCCCTTGATTTTCTGAAATGCTGCTTCCAGCCACATAAGATATTGCACACCCTGTATTAGTACACTTAAATTCAGATATTTGTCTATGTAGTACAGTTTAAGCCAGTCCTTCCAGTGGCAAAACCATAAAATTCCAATTTTGTGTATGTGTGTTGTGTATGAAAGAGAGATACATGCATACACATCTGGATATTTCAATAAAATAATTAGCTTTGAATTAGGTTAGTAACTGCGTGTCTTACACTATAGCAGACCAAAAATCAAATGAAAATGCCATCATATAGGAACTATACATGTTCCTAAAGAATTTGCCTGAACATAATAGTTCAATCAATGTTTGTAAGGGAACAGGATGGCTTGCTAACCCAAGTACCAATTTTAGAAATCTTGACCATTGTTATTTTTTTAGAGTTGGCAGCCTTCAGAAATTGCCATGGGCTTATAATGAAAAGAGTAACTGTCAACTCAATTTAGGTACTTTAGTTTTAATTGCTATTCTTAGGATGTGACCACTAGCATGCAAATCAAAAAGGGGCAGGGAAGGGACTTGGAGCAAAAATATTTTATAACTAGAAGGACATTTAAGCCCAAGTCAGTAATGCTACTTCTAGAATACATATGAATAATCATTAATTCATTTCTTGAAGAATCCCTACTATAAACTGAAACAAAGTGGTAGGAGGCCTTTTGGGAAGTTGACAGTGAAGATTGTCAAGAAAGAGTGATGCAGTAAGAATGTTGGTACTTTCAAATTTTTACATAAAACTTGTCTTAGGGGAAATATTTTACTAGCATTATTAGTCTATAATTTTAATCCTGATGATACTTACCAAGGCTTTTCTTTCAAAAATTCTAAAGATTTAAATTGAAATACAATATAAAGGATAACTTAAAAGGATTTTAAAATATTCTTTTACTGACAGTTCAAATATGTTGATAACACTAGTCTCTATAGGTAACTTGTTCATGCGAAAAAATCTGGTCTTTCAAGGCACTTACGGAATATCAGTGACTAGATGAAAACCAGGACAAATTAGGATTGACAGTTGAAACAGTATATAATATAAAAATAACCTTTTGCTTACAATTTACAAAATGTATTACAATCTTCATCTCTGCTTTTCTGTAATTCTGAATGTGCACCCAACATTTTCTTTTTTTTAAAAAAAAAACTATTTTCTAAAACATTAGGGCAAATAATTTACAAGGTACACAACTTTAGTTCATGCAGAGATTTCTTACACCTTCTGTTAATACTTTATGATTGCAGCTTTATCAAATTATATACCTGGCTTGCCCTATACATACACAAAATAAAATGTACATGGTAATCAAACATTTGCCAAAAAAAAAAATTGTCCATAAACTCAATTTGTCAAAAAGTTTCACCATATTAACATGTCTATAAACAGTGTTTTAACAGGTTTAAAAGACATTAAGGCAATAATACTTGAAGTAACAAACCATAAGTAATACTTTTTTTTAAAAAAAAATGTAATAAGGCAGATTGATGGCCCCAGCAAAAAAGTTAAGTTTGAAGTATAGAATCCACCATTTTGAATCTTTAATATTTGTGTAGATGTATACAAAAGTGTACCATTGTGTAGCTATATGTACACTGATAGTTCCAAAAAAAAAATAAAGCGTTGGAATACTATGGATCTTGTTCAGTGGCACTTGAATTTTCCAGTATAATTTAATTATGTGTCCATTCGTTCTCGCATCATGTCCATTCTGAAGGAGGATCTCTTGGTCCTTTTGGTTTTCCACAGCGGCTACCAAACCCTAAAGGAGAACAAATCCATTAAAAGAAAGCACCTCACTAACAATATATGCCAGTGGTGGCGAACCTATGACACGCGTGCCAGAGGCGGCACGCAGAGCCCTCTCTGTGGGCACACGCCATCGCCCCAGCACACGTGTCTAAAAGTTCGCCATCACTGGCCTAAGGCCAGCCTGGAGCCGCCATTGGGGAGCCCACCATCCCACCCGCCAGAGACCCCCCCCTGGATCTCCCCCAACCCTGCCCGGCTCCCACAGGTGTCCCTCCCCATAAACAACATCAAGGTGGCCACGCCCACACCGGTCATGCCCACCCAATCGGCCATGACTACTGCAGCCACACCCATCCAGTGGCCACGCCCACCCAGTATGCCAATCCCACTGTAGCTGCACCCGCCGAGTGGGCCACACCCACCGGGCACCCGGCGATACTTAAGTGGGTTATGGGTTGCAGTTTGGGCACTCGGTCTCTAAAAGGTTTGCCATCACTGATATATGCTTAGCGAAACGTACACAACTTTTCACTAGTGTAGCCAATTTAGCACATGCTGCTACTGTGACAGTGTAATTTTCAAAGAGCCACAATAGGAGGTGTGGGAGACCTCGTGAAACAACCCAAAGATCAAAGGAACGGAAGCAGCATAAACCAACACATCCGTTCACTTAGAAACTTAAGGTGGGTGGCTTCTCTATCGGAAAGTAAGTAAATCCAACCAAAATTCACACTGAGGAGCATTTTTGTCACAAATGTCTACAGGACAGAGTAGCTTCAAAACTATAATAAGGTCACGTGAAGAAAAAAAAAGTACATTTACTATTTGGAAAATATGAAGACACTTGATTTCTAAAATTAAGCGAATGTTCTGCCACAACCAGGTTAATTTCACTTTATTTCTGATGGGAGGGAAACCTAAAACTAAAATATTTTCCCCTACCGTTACCGATTCCCCAATCATTCCTGCTTTAAATCCTGCCTAACAATAATCTTCTAAAAATCTGTAAATTTAGTTATCTTATGCTTACTTGGTCCCCCCATCCCCACGAACATACAATCCGAGGGGCCATCGTGAGGCGCACACACGCAAATGTGGCTACATGCGTGTGCGCACAAACGGCTGTGAGCATGCGCGCTCCGCAAATGGGGCTGCTTGCGCCGGTGAGAGGCTTGTGGCTTGCCCAGTGCTGGCGAGAGGCTTGTTGCTCGCAGCTCAGCTAGCGCCAGCGAGAGGCTCGCGGCTCGCAGCTCAGCCAACGAGAGGCTCGCGGCTCGGCTAACGCTAGGATGAGATGAGCGCACGCACATGCGCGTGTGCACTGGCCAGCCACTCATGCAGCCGAGTGGCCACAGCACGGTAGCCCAGAGGTTGGGGACCTCTGGTGCAATGGACACAAATACGGTTAATGCTATATAATAATAGTAGTAATAATAGTAGTAGTAGTAGTAGTAAAGTTGGAAGGAACCTTGAAGGTAATCTAGTCCAACCCCCTGCTCAGGCAGGAAACCCTATACCATTTCTGACAAATGGCTGTCCAGTCTCTTCTTAAAAACTTCCAGTGTTGGAGCATTCACCGCTTCTGGTGGCAGGTTGTTCCACTGGTTAATTGTTCTCACTGTCAGGAAGTTTCTCCTTAGTTCTAGGTTGCTTCTCTCCTTGATTAGTTTCCATCCGTTGCTTCTTGTCCTGCCTTCAGGGATTTTGGAAAATAGCTTGACTCCCTCTTCTTTGGGGCAGCCCCTGAGATACTGGAAGACTGCTATCATGTCCCCCCTCATCCTTCTCTTCATTAAACTAGACATATCCAATTCCAGCAGCCTTTCCTTATGTGTTTTAGCCTCCAGTCCCCTAATCATCTTTGTTGCTCTTCTCTGCACTCTTTCTAGAGTCTCAACATCTTTTTTACATCGCGGTGACCAAAACTGGATGCAGTATTCCAAGTGTGGCCTTACCAAGGCCTTGTAAAGTGGTATTAACTTTTTTCTCCAGGGGTTAAAAATTCAGGCAGAATAGTAATCAGCACTTTACCAATATCCGTCGCCTCAACTGCAATGTCTGGCGAGGGCTGTCCTTTAGGAGTTAGATTGGCAGAAGATGGTTGAGGTATTACATCAGCTGGAGATTTGTCTCCCAGCTCTGAGTTATCTGTAAGAAAAGAAACCATTAATAAGGGGCAAGTTTTCAAAGTCGAACCGTTAAGATCTAGAGTCGTGGATCTACCATTCCAGACATTGCAGCGATCTAGACTTTAATATCTCGCTTGCATGCAAGCAAAATTTTCTTACATTAAAAAAAAACAAACATTTTACTAGTAAGCAGGGTAGTAAAATTTGAAAAATGTATCCCTTAGGTTGCAAAAACACTTCCTTATCAAGGAAAATTCTGGTTAATGAAAGCTAAGCATTTTCAAGCACCTCCTGTAATCTCACACCAGAAGCCATAAAATACGCAGAGCTTCTGCAAACAAAGGAGCATCATTTCCCGCCGCACCTATGGAAGTCAGCTACCAATTTTGCAAAACTGATTTAAATCTTAAGTTTTGGGGGTCCGTGGCCATGTTCCTTGGCCACAAAAGGTATTTAAAGGGGGTCCGTACTGGAGAAAAGGTTGAGAACCACTGTCCTACAGCATTGCACTCATCTTTTTTTTTTAAAAAAAAATATTAATTAGATCTCATAGCTACCTCGAACGAACGTAATGTTCTATTTGTCAACGTAAGTTTTCATAAAAAAAATAGGGGGTTGGACTAAAACATCTCCAAGGTCCCTTTCAACTTTTGTTATTCTGTAAACAACGAGTAAACCAGTAGCCAGGAATGAGTAATGCACAGCAAAGCCTTCTAAAATACAATAGGAAATCTGAGTGAAAGCTATTAATCTGAGCGTGGGAGATTTAATCTTTCAGTTTTTCCCGGTTCTTTTTTCTTATTCTTTTGGAATTTGAGTTTCAGTTCTTTGGTATCATAAAATGACAACCTAGAGCAGGGGTGTCAAACTCGCAATGTCACATGACGTGATGTATTGTGACTTTTTTTTTGCATTGCCGGCAATGCGGTGGGCGCGGTTTCGGCATGATGCATCCGGCCCGCGGGCTGGCAGTTTAACACCCCTGACCTAAGAGTTGTTTTTTTTTCTTTAGCCTGTAGTTTAGTACAGACTTACCAAATGTGCACTTTAATGAAATAAGTAAACTCATTTGCAAGGATTCTTGGCCTCAATTTTTTGTGATGCATTTTAAAACATTCTGGGAAAAGTGATTTCAAGAATAAGCCGTTTAGGAAAAAGTATTGTTTAATGAGTTAAAACTGAGTGGAATATTGTAAAATTGCAAGCTTCTGCAGAAAAAAAAAGAAAAACTAGAAAATGGAGAAACTAAACCAAATGGAAATTAATTTGACTAGTTTCTACTCCTTTACTATGTCCTGGTTGTTTTCCCCAAACCTTGGGTTTAGTTTGGGGGGGGGGGGGGTTGTTGGATATATTGTTATTATTATTACTTTTTAATATACAGTAACTGAATTTTATCTTGCTTTGGTCTATATTGGATATTTATGGTAATATATTGTGAGCTGCCAAGAGTCATTTGGAGTTGGGTGGTAAAATAAATTGTAAACATTCACTCACCCTCTTCATTGGCCTATCACAATCTAACTCTATGCCCCTTACAGGCAGTTTACTGTTTATAACCCAGATTCCTAATCAAACCAACATAAGTAATTGCACTGCTCAGGCAATATTTCTTTAGCTTCCATTCACACTTCCTAGAGGTTCACCCAGTAAAGGCTTAACAATTAGTAACAGTAGTTTTCCTTTCCACGTATAAGTGGAAATGCTCTCTATTTATGCACCCGAGTTGATTTCATATAGTTCTGTAGTTAACACAATTCCCAACCCACAACAGTCTGAATTGAATTTGATTAGAGAATTGTGTTCTTTAAGCTCTTAGCTGGCTTACCAAGCTGTGAAGACCCAGTGATTTTCATTCCCTGTTAACATAAAAATACATATAAGAACTGTGGTTTCACGGAAGAGAGCTAAATGCACATACTGGAATCATAAGCATTATATATTCCAAAATAAGAGAATCTCCACGGCTCAGCATTGAACTACGGAGGTCCTGGTGCTCTCTGAATTCGGTTATTTGCAGATGTTTTGTTATCTAACTAGGTAACAGAGAAGAAGAGTCTTGGTGGCGCAGAGGTTAGAATGAAGTATTGCAGGCTAATTCTGCCGACTGTCAGCAGTTTGTTTCTGACCAGCTCAAGGTTGACTTGGCTTGTGTAAGTATGGGGTTTTCTCTCTGTTTCTATAGCTTCTCCTGCCTATTCATTAAATAGGAAGCACACTTAACTTATGCTGATGATATTACCTAGTTGGATAATGAAACATCTGCAAAAAGAAAAAAGTTAAAGTACCTGCAAACACGCTAGAATTAAAATAAAGCAGCTATTCCATATTCTTGCCCTCGTTGTTGAGCTAATTGATGGGAGAATGTCTAAGATTAAAGCTATCATAAAGTGCTTTAATGGCTAGTACGTGCTGGGCTTCAGGGCTTAGTGACCATGACCCCCAACCTTTTGGGGACCAGGGACCGGTTCCGTGGAGAAAGCTTTTTCCACGGATCGGAGAGTGCGTGGTTTTGTGTGCCACCTTTATCCCATGGATGGGGCTTTGTTTGTTCGTGCGGACCGGTTGCTGGCATGCCGCCGCACGGTACCGGTCCACAGACCAGGGATTGGGGACCCCTGATATAGAAAACAGAGTTCAAGACACTTGGCTCTAAAGACAGTAAGTAGCCTAGTCAGTTTCCTGTGATGTTTGCAGACACAGTTGCTGGCAAAACATCTGGAAATCTGTTTCCTAGACCTCAGTCAACATTGAAGCCCAACACAGCTTAACATGAAAACTACCTTTTATCCTATCATCTCTGGATTAAAGGTTTGTTGTTGTTAGTTGCAAAGTCGTGTCCAACCCATCACGACCCCATGGACAACGTTCCTCCAGGCCTTCCTGTCCTCTACCATCTTCTGGAGTCCATTGAAGCTCCCGCCTACTGCTTCAGTGACTCCATCCAGCCGCCTCATTCTCTGTCGTCCCGTTCTTCTCTTGCCCTCCATCTTTCCCAGCATTAGGCCCTTCTCCAATGAGTCCTTCCTTCTCATTAGGTGGTCAAAGGACTTGAGTTTCAACTTCAGGATCTGGCCTTCTAAAGAGCAGTCAGGGTTCATCTCCTCTAGGACTGACCGGTTTGATCGCCTTGCAGTCCAGGGGACTCGCAGGAGTCCTCTCCAGCACCAGAGTTCAAAGGCCTCCATTCTTTGGCGCTCGGCCTTTCTTTTGGTCCAACTTTCACAGCCATACATTGCAACTGGGAAAGCCATGGCCTTGATTATACTAGACATACCCAATTCCTGCAACCGTTCTTCATATGTTTTAGCCTCCAGTCCCCCGATCATCTTTGTTGCTCTTCTCTGCGTTACAAAATCTTAGATGCAAATAAGGAAGATGGTTGCTAATCAATTGATCAGTTGATCTCCTCTAGGACTGACCAGTTTGATCGCCTTGCAGTAATCCTAACTCCGCTCTGTTCTGTCCTTTCGCCCTAAAACACTTTAAAGTTTGGTTCAAAGAGTTAAGAGAGCTTCTTGAAGAATAGAGGAAGGACAGACTATCCTCCCATTCCATTTATCAGATTCAGAACCACGTGGTAATTATTTATTATTCCACAAAGGACATATTCAAGCACAATCTCTGCTGTCTATAATTACCCACCACAAATTTCCACAGCGAATATACGACAGAGTTGGTTCTGAATTCATAAATTCAAGGGATCACTTAGGAAGCTGCCAAATAACCATTATTTATACACACACACACACAAACCAGGCAGCATATTCCCAAAGGCCATTACCAGCATCTTATTCCTATGCTGTGTGTTTCTTTCTCTGTATTACCGTACTTACTGTACATTTTGGTTGCTCAGAGGTGTTCTGGTCTTGTAACAAATTCCATTCAGCCGACTGTTGAAGAGCAGGACTTTTTGACAAAGCTGTGACTTAAAAAATAAAACAACAACATATTATTTCTAAAAGAAGTAACCTCCATAAAACGTTAGCAGTTGCATTTTAAAACTAAACAAAGCTGCAGTCTGGAAACCAGACATGGAGCTCTGCTTTCTAATTCAACTTTTCCAGCTGCAGGAAAGTCTCTTATCAGCTGAATCAAGAGAGACTGTTTAACACAGGGGTCTTCAAACTCGGCCCTCACGCCTGGCTGAGGAATTCTGGGAGTTGAAGTCCACAAGTCATCAAAGGGCCGAGTTTGAAGACCCCTGCTTTAGAAAGTTTGCATTTGGCTTTTTTAAAAAAACCTTGTTGTTAAAATAGTAAACAATGGTTTGTGTGGCGACTTGTACCCAGAGTTCTCACTCCTTAGATGTGTAGCTAAGCACCAGATCCAAGGTAGCAGCAGTTCCCTTAGTGCAGGGGTCTTCAAACTTGGCCCTTTGATGACTTGTGGACTTCAACTCCCAGAATTCCTCAGTCAGGCGTGCGGGCTGAGGAATTCTGGGAGTTGAAGTCCACAAGTCATCAAAGGGCCAAGTTTGAAGACCCCTGGTTTAATAGAAGGAGACTCAAAAGATTCCGCAGGTGATCTATTTCAGGGCTTTTCACCCACTGTACCACTTTTAGGATATGGCAACATCATAGTTACCATCAGTCACCTAGCAAGGTGCCTGCCCGCCCGGCGGCACTCTTCCTCCTATCCGAGGTTTTCATTGTTGTGAGCATTTCTGTTGAGGATTGGCAGTGGGGGTGGGGTGTGGGGGTGTTTGGTTTTTATTCCCCCCATATGCTGGGTGGTTGCAGCAGGTCTTGGTCACTTCACATGACCCTGGGACACTGTGACCGTCATAAATATGAATCGGTTGCCAAGCCTCTGAATGTAAATCACAAGACCCTGGAGAGGCTGCCACATTCCAGCTGATCGGCGCTTCTTCTGGGCTCAGCAGAAGCGCCAGGATCAGTGCTGCTTTCCAGCTGGAGCCTGGTGCTGATCCTGGCGCTTCCGCTGAGCCCTGACAGCCCTGCAGCTCCAGCCGTCTCTCGCTCAGGCTTGTGCGGTGCTGCCATTGGTTCAGCTCATTCCCCTCCCCTGCTACCACTTTTCTAGGATGGTCACGTACCACCTGCCAGGTGCCAATGTACCACAGGTGGTACCCGTACCACGGGCTGAAAAGCCCTGCTCTATTCAACAGAAGCTATAATCCAGCAACCTAAATAAGCGAATAGGCGAGGGCCATTTCCCCTCAACCATCTGACCCCAATCCTGCATTCTGCACGTGCACTTCCAGTGCAAGGTAAAAACTCACCCTGTTGACTCGCTAGCACAAGCAATTCCAGCGTTCTTTCTGGCAAGGTGGGAGAAAAGTCATCGTTCGCACCTGCAATTCGAGTTGAATAAAACTTTTGTCAGTGAGCAGGGACGGCCAGGAAACCTTAGTCAGATCGCCTAAATATTTTAAGTCAGGGATTCTGTAATGTACCAAAGAAATGAACTTTAGAGCAGTGGTTCCTCAACTTTTCCGGCTTGGTGGACAGGCAAAAAGGGGGGGGGGAGATGGTTCCATATGAGCAGCAGGTGCGTGCAGCTCCATTTGTGCACACCTGCCGCTCAAGCAAGTGAAGCTACAGTAGTGGCCACAATTGTGGAAACCTTTTGGGAAAAGTGTATTTTTGAGGTTTGATGGCTAATAACACCACTTTTTGGGGGGAGAGTAGTACCATAAAATTATATATCAATGGAAAGATAATTTCATCAAGAATGTAATGCAACACAGTTTGTTCAATTATCTGTACTGTATTCTATGAAAAGTTATAGCCAAAGAACCAGAAAAAGGAAGCACAACTTGCTTAGGTTGATCTCAGGTAGCTTTCCTTCATCTGATGGTAGCCAATGAGTGTTTAGAGAGCCAATCAGGGTGTCATCTTGTTTTGGCCATGAGCCAATCAGATCACAGTAGGATCCAGTGATTGATGTCCTGTATTGAAGCTGAGAGGAGGACATTTGTCAGGGTGTTATGTGATCGCTGTCAAGTTGGTTGGGTTTTGTTGCGTTCTTTCATTTAGTGAGCTTGTAAAACGTAATAAAATTAAAGTCATGGTGCAAAGAGTTGACTGGTCGCCCAGAAAGCGATTTAAAATAGTATTATGAAGCAAACAAGGCTACAGTTATAAAGAAATTAGAAGAATAATGGGTGGAAACTTAACCAAAGTTGGCATTTCTACTGTACACTTTTCCCAAAAGGTTTCCACCATTTTGGCCACTACTGTGTGCACACACTGACCCGCCACTTGCGCAGCCCGGTTCCAAACGGGGCCCTGCCCAATACGGGGCCACGGCCTGGGGATTGGGGAGACCCCTGCTTTAAGAGTGATGCCTCCTATTATAGTTGCTATGATTTACTAATTCAACTTTGCAAGATTGCCATTTCACAACCGGAACAGAGTATAAAAAACTGTAATCATTTAATCACCAAGGAACCCGGGCCTTTCACCAAGCTAATGATCAAATTAGCTGAGGATTTAGGCAAAATTTAAGACTTTAATTTAATTTAATTTATCCTGAACCAGAGGGAGGGGCCCAAAGGGCTGCTTTCCACTTGATGGAGGGATCCCCCTCGCTGGTCTCACCGAAGTGAACATCAATTCACAAACCAGTAAAAGCTGAGCTCTTCCACGGGGTCATTGGCAGTTAAAACTACTTGTGTTTGGTAGAACCCAGGGCTGGCGTATCTAGTCATGCTATTTTTAAATTATTTTTTTGATTTCACAGTTCTACAGTTTTGGCTGTTACAAACTGCCATGAGTTATCTGATTTGGGGACAGGCTGACCAGGTTTACTCCTTTTTATATAGTAATGGCTAAAGTGGATGTTGCTTATCTTTAGGCGAATGGTGTGTAGACGTTGTTTATCCCTATGTGCCTGCTGATGGCCGATTTGTCTCAAAAAGCCAAAAAAGAATTTAAAATTATGTGTAATGGATCAAAAGGCACTGTTGATATATGGACTGTTTTAAGGATTAAGATTCAGACTTAGAAATAAGAAAAAAAAATTGTGTGGGGGGGTGATTATTAGAACAGATATTTTAAAATAGATTAAGAATGTAATTTGTGGAATAATAGGTTTATTTTGATGAAAATTTGTAGGTATTGGAATGGAAAAAATGGTGGCTTTTTAGATTTGGATTGTTTCAATAATTAATTGAGTGTTTTCAATTACCAAGATGATGTTTTTGTATGATAATATAGATGTGATAAGGCATGATAATCAATTGGATGAAATTTGAATTTTGTTTAATGAAAAACGATTTAAGGCTTAATATTATTTTGTTATCTTAAAGAGATTGATCGATTGATGTATTATATATGTACAGGGTAGATTAATATTTTATTTTAATTAGGATATGTATTGTCTAGTGAAAGAAGAAATAAATGAGACCTGTGATAAAATGAGGGATGTGAGAGATTAAGAATTAGAATATATTTGGAAGGGATACCTGAATTGATAACTTGTTGATTTAAAGTTAAATTTGATTATGGTGATTGTAAACTTACAAAGTTTTAAAACAGGTTTAGCAGTTATAGAAATATAAATCAGAAATGGAATATCTTAAATGTATTATGCTATTTGAGGGAAATAAAGAGAGGGACATTGAATGTATGGAGTTGAATTATATATATATGGTTTTATTTTTCAATGTTTGATTACCCCAACACCACGGTGTGTCCTGAGCACTTTGTCTTAAGAACTCAAAAACCAATAAAATGTGTTTCAAAAAAAAAAAAAAAGCCAAAAAGGAGACAAAAGGACCAAAACACGTCCTCCCCAGCAATCAACACCCAGATGAGCAGAGATTATCACCAAGATTAACACTAGCCCAGTGGTGGCGAACCTAGAGGCGGCACTCACTCATGCCCACTCTCTGTGGGCATGCGCACCATCGCCCCATCCCCGCCTCCCCCCGTGCCCCCACCAGCAGCCGCCCCCTGGAAAAGAGTCGCCCCTGGGCATGGCCCGCAGGAAGCAGCACAGCCAAGGACATGGCAGCCGGCAGCGGGGACAAGATTCTGCCCTCGTTCCCCATCACGGGGCATAGCGGAAGGCGTGACTGCCTTGGCGCTGCAGGGCGGCCTGGGCAATCTGCTGTGGCAGGCCTTAGAGGTAGTGGGTGGCCCTGCGGGAGGCGGGGTGGTTTTTGGGCACTCGATCTCTAAAAGGTTCACCGTCACTGCCCTAGACCAACAAATCAACAAGTAAACAAGAAACTACCAATTCAAACAGTAAACAGCCTAGTCAAGGAACCACCAAGAATACTCCCAGCAACAAAGAAAGGAAAGTCACTAGTACAGAAGCCCCCAACCTTTTGGGCACCAGGGACCGGTTCCGTGGAGAGAGGTTTTTCCGCGGAATGGAGGGGGCGTGATTTCACGCGCCGCCTGCATCCCACGGATGGGGCTTCACTTGTTTGCACGGACCGGTTTCTGGCATGCCACGGACTGGTGCTGGTCCACGGCCCGGGGGTTCGGGACCCCTGCACTAGTATAAAAAGATCAAACTCCATTCCCTTCTAGCACTGATAATGTTACCTAGTTTGGTAATGAAACATCTGCAAGAAAAACAGCCAAGCTCAGAGAGCACCAAGGGCCCCACTTCCTGCTGTGCGCAATTTGCTCTCGTTTCGTTTTTTCTTTCTTTCTTTCCTAATTCATAAAAATTTAAATTTTGCGCCACTTACCTTTCTCGGATTCGGAATGCATTCGGAGGACCGGGTTATCCTGCTTCGCAATGGACATCGGCCAGACTTTTCTAGCAGAAACGTTTTCTGTGTTAGTCGCTGCAGAAACCGTGGCACTTGCCACGGACACGTTAGACGGGCTAGGCGCCACGTAGCCCTCGCCGTTTCTCTCGTCCGTATCCGAATCATCCGAGTGCAGAGGATTTGTGAAACACAGAGGGGCTCTAGCAGGGAGTGGGCCGCTGGGGCGATGAACTGCCGGTTCACTGGGAGGGGGGTCCATTTGCGCTGGCCGGTCTGAGTCTACATGCAGATGTTTAACTTCATGACATAAAATGGGAAAAGAGGCCTCCTCGGATAGCGGCCGCTCAGGTTTAGCCTCTTCTAATGACCACATGGCGTGTCCCTTCTCTTTATGAAGGGGCAACGAGTCTGGCCTTCCCAGAGCATCGGGAGTTGTCGTAAGACCCTGATGTCCTTCCGGTGAGGATATTGCCACTGGAGTCACTGGCTGCAGGTCGCATTCGATGCCAGGGTTCTGTACGGTTTCCGTAGGGGCATCTCCTGAGCCGCGCTCCTGCGGTTTGGAGGCCGCCTCCGCCGGGCCAGACAGGCACGTTTTGATTTTAAGTGCATTGCCCCGACTTAGAACGGGGTTTCCGTCAAAGCTCCGTGGGCCTTCCTGGAGGGGCACTTTCTTAATTTCGAAGCTCAAGTTGTGTTCCAGCTTTTTGTCGGCCGGATCGGACGAGTCGTGCTTCCCTGAATATTCCCTGGATTTACCGTAATTGTCGTTGAGGTCTGTCGGCTGCTCCGAAGACAGTGTGTGCAAAACGGGCTTGGGGTGGTATCGGTCGTTGTCTTGCCAAACAGTCGTCACGGTTGGGTAGGCCGAAGGCGGCGACGGGGTTAGAATGGGTGGGACCGGATGGGGCTCTGGGGCCTGCAAAATTTCTTCTTTCATCTCTCCCTCAACGAGGCAACTAAACACAATCATGAGAATAGGGAGGTGAGTATTTCTGAGGCACAGACACACGCATGGGTGAGATAAAACAGATTAGAGCACGCAGACTAATTTTGCCCACTGCCTGGAGTTCGATCCTGATCGGCTCCAGGTTGATTCAGCCTTCTGAGGTCGGTAAAATGAGGACCCAGATTGTTGGGGGCCACAGGTTGACTTGCAAACCACTCAGAGAGGGCTGTAAAGCATCGTGAAGTGGTATATAAGTCTAAGTGCTATTGCTAAGTCGGAAGGAAGGAAGGAAGGAAGGAAGGAAGGAAGGACCCAGGTGGTGCAGTGGTTAGAATGCAGTATTGCAGGCTAATTCTGCCCACTGCCAGGAGTTCGACTCAGCCTTCCATCCTTCCGAGGTCAGTAAAATGAGGACCCAGATTGTTGGGGGCCATATGCTGACTCTGTAAACCGCTTAGAATGGGCTGTAAAGCACCGTGAAGCGGTGTATTAAGTCTGAGTGCGATTGTTATTGCTATACAGTTAGTCCTCCAGTTACAATCATTCATTTAGGGACGCTTCAAAGTTACAATGACATTGGAAAAAGTTGACTTATGACTGCTTTTCACACTTAACGACCGTCCCCATGGTCATATGATCAAAATTCAAGCGCTTGGCAACTGGCATGTATTTATAACGGACGTGTGATTCTCCATTTCCCAGACAGCTTCCGACAAGCACCATCAATGGGGGGAGCCAAATTTGCTTAATGACCACATGATTTACTTAACTGCAGTGATTTACTTAACAGCTGTGGCAAAAAAGGTCACAAAAACGGGGCACGATTCACTTAACAACCGCCTGTCTTTAGCAACAGAAATTTTGGGCTCAGCTGTAGTCGTAAATTGAGGACTGCCTGCTTAGAGTTGCAATTAAGTATAAGGCGATATCGTTCGCAATTGTAGACATTTTAAGATTCAACGCCATGTGTAACAGGGAAAGTCTGTGAAATTACACTTCCTTCCAACGTTCTCAGTCAATATGTTTGAAATTTGAATAAAAGTCCGATCAGAACTACGAAAGATAACGAAGACCAAGACAATATACAATATACTAGGGTCTTCAAACTTGGTCCTTTTATGACTTGTGGACTTCAACTCCCAGAATTCCTCAGCCAGGCTGAGGAATTCTGGGAGTTGAAGTCCACAAGTCATAAAAAGGGCCAAGTTAGAAGAGCTCTGCAATACACTGTGGGGGAAAAAAAAAAGATGGATCTTGTTGCCTTTGGGAATTACCAAGATCCATTTGCTTCCTCCGGATATTTTCATTTTAGTTTTACAGTCAGCCGAAAAGCAATGCTGTCTTTGTGGCAGACTTTGAAGTATCTATTTGGTGGGAATAACTAAAGAATGGTAGAGGACAGGAAGGCCTGGAGGAACGTTGTCCATGGGGTCGCGATGGGTCGGACACGACTTCGCAACTAACAACAACAATCCTCTTGAGTCCTACTCCCTGCTTGCCTGGGAGTTTCCCAACAAATTTGCTGGCGCCTTCCGCTCTTTCCGTCCCCAGAAGAACACCTGAATTAAGTTTATGCAGCTGCATGGAAAGTGAATAAATCCACCTTAAATGGATTCCTAATGACTTGCCAAGAGTGGGTTCAACAGCATACCTGCGTGTCCGAGGTGGCTTAGGGGGAGGGGAATCCTGCTTCTCCGGGTCTTCCGAGCTGACGGCATTCTCTGTGCTATCTTCCTTCTGTCAAAAGAATAAGAGACCGAGGGAGTTTTATTCAGTTTTATTAAAGCGCCTCCCCCCCACACACCAAGCAGAAAATTCAATCAACCTTCTAGAAAACGAGAATGCAAAATGTTATGGAAATTTGAATGTATTTATTTTTATGTGTTTACTT
Source organism: Protobothrops mucrosquamatus (assembly GCF_001527695.2). Classification (NCBI taxonomy): domain Eukaryota; kingdom Metazoa; phylum Chordata; class Lepidosauria; order Squamata; family Viperidae; genus Protobothrops; species Protobothrops mucrosquamatus. The sequence goes on from NW_015388791.1 coordinate 24,979, forward strand.
ATGAACGTTTTATGCCGCCCGTCTCCACACAAGGGGATTCTGGGCCACATAAAAATAAATCTAAATACAAGCAGTCCTCAACTTAGCAAAGTTCGTTTAGTAACCGTTCAAAGTTACAGCGGCACTAAAAAAAAGTGACTTGTGACTGTTTTTCACACTTGCAACCCTTGCAGCATCCCCCTAGAGTCACGTGATCAAAATTCAGAGGCTTGGAAACTGGCATGTACTCCTGACGGTTGTAGTGTCCTGGGGGTCAAATGATTGCGACAATCAAGGTCAAAGCCAGATTCACTTAACACCCAGGTTACTAAGTTAACAACTGCAGTGCTTCATTTAATGAACTGTGGCAAGACAAGTCGTAAAATGGGGCAAAATTCACTTGACAACAGAAAACGATGTGACCTGGAGTACCATATGGAGTACCATATGATCAAATACTTGTTTGGATACGGTTAAAAAAATAATTAAATTTTGGATGCGGATGGGTTTTATAATAAGAGAAATGTCATGTATAAGTAGTATAGTATTTTTTTTTATGATATGGGAAACGTAAAATACTGGGACGATTTAAAGGTGGGAAATGTTTTGGATATTTAAATGTAATCAATCTTGAGAAAACTGTAATTGATAAGAAATGTTTTGATTATTACTGAGGGAAAATTAAGCTTAAATAAGAACTCTGAAAACAGGACTTTTAGCGATTTACGTAAGATGGTTTTTTGCAAATGCACTTGTGAAATAAGCTGATTAGAAAAGACGCTACATATTGACGTTATTGTTATTCGTATAAATACTAGGAAAATCTTTATATTCAACTTTATATGCACTGAAAATACTAAGAACTATATTTGGTAAAAGGAGAATATTATTGGAAGAAGAGAGGATCAAGGAAAGGTATTTCTAGCTAATATGTTGATTATGAAATCCCAGAAATGAACTATTATTGGTTGTTGTTAAATATATGAACCCAGACAACACTAAAGATTGTTAATGTAAAAAAATCAATAAAATATATTAAATATATATATATATATAAAGAAATTTTAGTCAAGGACTACCTGCATGTTTTATATTATTTTTCTTTCTACCAAGAAGCAAAATGACTTAACAATGCAGAAGCAGCATGATGAGACAGGAAAATTCTAGAAAACAGTGTTTAGGGTTTTTTTTTCAAAACTCTTAAGATTAAAGCATGTCATGGGAAATTTCAGCATGGCCTAAATCTATTAACTTATGACTAAAGCGTGAGACGCCTTCATCAGAGTCCCATTGTTCATGTCTCAGACTACAGAAATTCAGAAGCTTTTAAGAACTCATTTATGTGGTCACTCTAAGTCAAATATTTTCAGTTTGGAAACTCAACGCTTTGTCTGCCTGTGGTTACCTGGCTGGAGTTACTCACTGAAACTGGATATTGCACAACTGCCTTTGAAATGGCTGATGTCTAGAAATAAAAGGTGTCTAAGAAATTTGAGCAAACACAGGTAAAACGAGACAGACCAGAACATACCCTACAATTATAGTGTGCCCGGTATGTGTTTTTTGAACTTTGTTCTGGGTAGGATGGATTTGCTATTTGTCAAAAAATTGAAAATTGGCACCCAGGCAAACTACTGCAGAAGTCAGACTTGGTTTTATTTCGACTTACTCAATACAAAGTACAAATTAAAGATTGTACAGAGTATCAAGGCCAGCGTCTATTAACAGGTTATGTAAAGAGGCTTTCAAACCAAACCTAGTAAAGTTAAGTAGGTTGGGTGATCTAAATCAGGGGTCTCCAAAACTTGGAAAACTTTTAGATTTGTGGACTTCAACTTCCTGGCTGGGGAATTCTGGGAGTTGAAGTTTACAAGTCTGAAAACTGCCACGTCTGGAGACTCCAGATCTAAATGACTGGGTGTTGCTTCAAAACCTTGGTGTCTCAGGTCAGCATCAAAACCTTGGTGTCTCAGAAGCGTCACGTCACACAATTGCCGCAGACCGAGTTCAAAAGAGCCCGCGTGGGGAATTTTAACAAGAAATGTCGAAAGATCAAAGAGAAATTAACGGTAACGTTCTGCAGGAGTCAAAATTGTGATTCAACTGGGTCCAAGGCAGCTGGAAGTTCATTCATGCACTCACAGTGTTTCAAAAACTGCTGACCAGGGGAAGGAAATGAGGCAAAACAGAGCAAAGGTAAAGTAATTCAACTCGTGGAAATGATACGGTTTCAAAATATTTAAAATAAACAAAACATATGACTTAAGCCACATACCAATCCGTCTGCAATTTTCCAGGCCGCAGAGCTCTCGTATTTTTGCAACTGTTTCTCAAATAATTGCGCTATGGCTCTATGAACGAGTTCATACTGTTCCTAGGTGTGCGGGATAAAGACAAGGATTAACTTAGCTCATTGGAAAAGACGCCGTTCCCCACCCCCAAATCCTTCATGCCCCCCAAATCCTTCATGCCGCACCGTTCATTTAGATTCCGAAGACAAGGTTACCTTAGTCTGCACCGCAGAATGCCTTTGAGTCCTCATTTCTTGTATTAAATTGAATACATTGAATTCCTCTGGAATTTTCTGCAACAACAGAACACGAGCAATGGATTTTTTTTCCACGGGAGAAACTTAATTTCAAACGTTCTATAATGCATTTACAAACTGCTTAATTTCTTTTTTCTTTTTCTTTTTTTTTGCTCTGTGTTCCAACACTTCAACAATTAAAACTGCCTTTCCTTTTTTCACCCCCAAAGCAGTAAGCCATCTGCTTTTTCTCCAAATTATCTTTCAGGTTTTTTTTTGCTCATGGCGTTCAACTGATTATTCTTCTGTAAAGCTCTAATCGCTTGCATAAGATGACCTAGTTTTTCAGCATGTCGATGGCTCTAAAAAATCCTCCTTACCCCGGCTTTCAACAAATTCCATGTGTAATCTATCGCACAGATGGCTCCGGTTCGTCCACATCCTGCGCTGTGTAACAAAAAACAAAACAAAAAAAACAAAAAAAGGAGACACATACAGTTTGTGGAAAGCAGATTTAAATTAAAAAAAAAAAACTCCACATGTTCCGTTTTGTAAACACGCTGCATTTTTATTCTATCCAAGGATTCTTGCTACATGGGTGGCATCCAACCCGTTCAAATTAAACTGTAACGCGTACAAAAACATATGTACATCCAGGCGTGTGTATACACAGGTGTCGTTCCCAAGTCGCAAGCAAAACTGAGCCCAAAATTTACGTGGCTAAGTGAGACATTTGTTAAGTGAGTTTTGCTCCATTTTACGACATTTCTCACCACAGTTGGTAAGTGAACCACTGCAGTTGCTCAGTTAGTGACCCGGTTGTTAAGTGAATCTGCCTTCCCCCGTTGACTCTGCTCGTCAGAAGTTTGCAAAAAGGGATCGCCGGGGCAATGCAACCGTCATTAAGTACATGCCAGTTGCCAAGCCTCTGAATTTTGAGCACGTGACCATGGGGAGGCTGCAACGGTCATAAGTGTGAAAAATGGTCATTAAGTCACTTTTTAAATGCCGTTTTAACTTTGAATAGTTACTAAACGAACTGTTGTAAGTCAAGGACTGCAACGATCCTGATTCATCCATATAATCAAATACTTGGGAGAGCTCTACTCTTTGCCAGATGGCTTCTGGGTGTAAGTCAAGGTGTTGTTCTCACCTTTAATACCCCAGAATATTTATCTGAAATGATCAGCTCTCAACGGCACTTGCCCATCCAACAAATCTGGGAGCGTGGACATCTTCCAGGTCCCTTTATTCAGGGAGTGTTATCTTCAAGGACCATGGAAGTCAGCCTTCTCTAGCATAGCAGTCCCCCTTGGAAATCTCCTGTTTTTTCTGTGGTCTATTGAAGTACTTTTACAGGTAATCCTCGACTTACAGCAGTTCGCACAGTGACCGTTCAACGTTACAACGGCACTGAAAAAAGTGACTTAAGGCCATTTTTCACAGTCGCGACCTCTGCAGCGTCCTCGCGGACACGTAATCAAAATTCAGATGCTTGGCAACAGGTTCATATTGATGACAGTTGCAGTGTCCCGGGGTCACGGGATTCCCCTTTTGCGACCTTCCGACAGATTCACTTCACAACCGGGTTACTCACTTATCAACCGCAGTGATTCATTTCACAACTGGGGCAAGAAAGGTCGTAAAATGGGGCAAAACCCACTTGACACATGCTTAACCACAGACATTTTGGGCTCAACTGTGGTCGTACGTTGAGGAGTAACTTCACTCCATCAAGTCTTAGGGGGTTGAAGTGTTACGACCTTGTGCCCTCTGGTTTTTAAATGATTTTTTAAAATTTTATTCATTTGTGTCCCGCCTTTATTATTTTTACAAAGAACTCAAGGCGGTGAACATTATCCAACGTATCTTCCTCCTACTGTTTTCCCTATAACAACAACCCTGTGAGGTGAGTTGGGCTGAGGGAGAGTGACTGGCTCAAGAGACAACCTGCTGGCTTTCATGGCTGGGACCGGGGGGGGGGGGGGAGACGACTAGAACTCCCAGTCTCCTGGGGATTGGCCCAAAGTAACCCAGCCACTTTCGTGGCTAAGGCAGGACTAGAACTCCCAGTCTCCTGGTTTCTAGCCTGGTGTCTTAACCACTAGACCAGGGATAGGCAACCTCGGCTCTTTTATGACTCATGGACTTCAACTCCCAGAATTCCTGAGTCAGCCACACTGAGGGGAAAGGGAGAGGTTTCCAAGCTGAGCCATGCTGGCTCAGGAATTCTGGGAGTTGAAGTCCACGAGTCACAAAGTGGCCTAGGCCTAGGCCAGAGGTAGGCAACCTTGGCCCTTTTATGACTCGTGGACTTCAACTCCCAGAATTCCTCAGCCAGCCACGCTGAGGGGAAAGCGAGAGGTTTCCAAGCTGAGCCATGCTGGCTCAGGAATTCTGGGAGTTGGAAGTCCACGAATCTTAAAGTTGCCACAGTTGAGGACCCTTGATATAGGGCAGGGGTGGGGAACCTTGGCCCTTTTATGACTCGTGGACTTCATCTCCCAGAATTCCTCAGCCAGGCACGCTGAGGGGAAAGGGAGAGGTTTCCAAGCTGAGCCACGCTGACTCAGGAATTCTGGGAGTTGAAGTCCACGAGTCATAAAAGAGCCAAGGTTCCCCACCCCTGCACTAGACCAAACTGGTTCGCACTGATGCTTGACGATTATTCCAAGTCTATACGTACTCTGTGGTACATGACTATTTCTTAATTTATACTGTGTTGTTTTTAGCTCAATTTATTTAATACGGTTGGGAAGAATGCCACTTAAGACTTTCACAACTGAAACAGACTGCAAGCCAAACAAATAAACTACCAGACGTAAAAAATGGCTTTTAAAGTAACTGGAAACATATAAAAGAACTATTCATCTGGCACAAGAAACATTATGTAAAGGCACCCTTTCTCTTCTAGCCACTCTCAAGCAGTGAAGAGACTCTTCTAAAGTAATTACTATCAAAGAATGGAGTGGAGTAGAGTGGAATGGAATGGAATATGGAATGGAATATGGAATATGGAATATGGAATATGGAATAGAATAGAATAGAATAGAATAGAATAGAATAGAATAGAATAGAATAGAATAGAATGGAATGGAATGGAATGGAATATGGAATGGAGTATGGAATGGAATGAAATAGAATAGAACAGAACGGAACGGAACGGAATAGAATAGAGTAGAGTAGAGTAGAGTAGAGTAGAGTAGAATAGAATAGAATATGGAATGGAATATGGAATATGGAATGGAATGGAATGGAATGGAATATGGAATGGAGTATGGAATGAAATAGAATAGAATAGAATAGAATAGAATAGAATAGAATAGAATAGAATAGAATAGAATAGAATAGAATAGAAAATATGGAATGGAATGGAATAGCTCTATTGTCATTGTGGAACTCACAACGAAATTAAGTGCTGTCCACAGGGCACACTATACACAAGTAAAAACCACAAATAAGAACATACATTATATATACACATCCTTCACATTCTATTCACCATTGCGCTCCTCCTAATATCGGACTTCAATGTTGCACTATATGTGGTTATTTAATATGGTTACAGCTCTGGGAAATAAACTATTTTTTCAGCCTATTTGTCTTTGTTTTTATTATCCTGTACCATCTGTAAGATGGAAATAGTTCAAAAAAAGAAATATCCAGGATGAGATGAGTCTTTAAGAATGTTTTGAGCTTTCCTAAGACAACAGGAACTGTACAGTTCGTCCAGGTGGGGGGGGGATGCGAGGGCAGCCAATAATCCTCTGGGTGATGGTAATGACCCTCTGGAGCGCTTTCCTATCTGCTACTGTGCATCAAGCGAACCACACACAAATACAAAGGACACCACAGGAAATAAGGGTAGAAAATACACACTAACTATCCAACAAATCTATGACCAAAAATGTTTCTAATTTCTGTGGCATTCTGGGACACCTAACTAACAAAGCTTTATTTATATTCCCGTGATTTATACGTAGGACTTAAAATTTTTCGGTGTGCCAGACTTTAAAAATATGAAAAGGAACTGGGGAAAAAAGCTCCTCCCACTCCTTTCCTTAATAAAGGAAAAAGAAAAACTACTCAAATATTTCCTACGGTGAGTCACTGGCACTCCTGAAATAATCCCGATGAAAAAAAACAAACATACCTGCAGTGTATACAGATAGGGACGTCTTCGTGTTCCTGATATTCTCTCATTAAACTGATCATGTCCAAAATAGAGTCAAAGGACGAAGGAACATCATGGTCAGGCCAATTGACATAATGAAACTGATATACTCTTCGCGATTCCTAAAGCATCAGAATTGAGGTTGCATTATTTATAAAACCATTCCTTTCGAGAACGTTGTTTTTTCTCAAATTCCTCACTAATCATGGGTGACTGTGCCACACTAAAGGAACTCATATACAGTAGTGGCCAAAATTGCGGAAACCTTTTGGGAAAAGTGTACAGTAGAAATGCCACCTTTGGTTAAGTTTCCACCCATTTTTCTTCACATTTCTTTATAACTGTAGTCTTGTTCCCTTAATAATACTATTTTACATCGCTTTCTGGGCAACCAGTCAACTCTTTGCACCATTAATTTAATTTTATTACGTTTTACATGAAAGAACACAAAAAAACCCAACCCACTTGATAGCGATCACATAACACACTGACAAATGTCCTCCTCTCAGCTTCAATACATGACATTAATCACTGAATCCTACTGTGATCTGATTGGCTCATTGCCAAAACAAAAGGACACCTGATCTCTAAACACGCTCATTGGCTACAATCAGAGGAAGGAAAGCTACCTGAGATCAACCTTAGCAAGTTGTGCTTCCTTTTTCTGGTTATTTGGCTATAACTTTTCATACAATACAGTACAGATAATTGAACAAACTTTGTTGCATTACGTTCTTGATTAAATTATCTTTCCATTAATATATAATTTTATGGTACTCCCCCCCCCCCCGGCAAAAAAGTGGTGTTATTAGCCATCAAACCTCAAAAATACACTTTTCCCAAAAGGTTTCCACAATTTTGGCCACTACTGTAAATAGCTCTGCATAAATTGCTAAGTCTGGTTTATTTGGAACATCTGCTGGAGGTTCTCTTTGAGTTTTTACAAAAACGGGAGAAAGACAGAACCTAAAGAAACACTTTCCAACTTATATGTCTATATTTAGGGTACTATGCGATAGTCTATCAAAATAAATTAAAAGAACTGCACCTGGGGAAAAAAACAACAACGTAGGTTTGGTAAAAGCACAAGGTTTAATATTCAACTGGAAACCTGCCTGTAAAACCTGCAAGGTCAAACATCTACATCGGAAGTGTCCAACCTTGGCCTCTTTAAGACCTGTGGACTTCAACTCCCAGAATTCCCCAGCCAGCCAGAATTCTTAGTAAGTGAAGGGGGTTATCATGTGAAAGTCAAGATCCCAAAAAAATATCCAAATAGCTGAGGCTATCCCTCTACGTCAGGGGTCCTCAATCCCCGGTACCTGGACCGACACCGGTCCGTGGCATGTTAGAAACCGGTCCGCGCAAACAAGCAAAGCCCCATCCGCGGGATGCAGGCAGCACATGAAACCACGCCCCCTCTGGTCCACGGAAATGCCTCTCTCCACGGAACCGGTCCCCGGTGTCCGAAAGGTTGGGGACCCCCGCTCTACGTGATTTGGAAGCTCCTCTGTTTCCATCGTCCTGCTGGGGGGGGGTGTCTACCCGAGAAGCATCCTCTCATTTGCAACTGCTTTTCATTCTCATTATTAGTCCAGTGACTACACTGGCATTTTGCCCTAAGGCAGAGATGTCAAACACAAGGCCCGGGGGCCAGATGCAGCCCACGACGTGGTTTCATGTGGCCCACGAAGCCATCCTGGAAACAGTGAGGGAACGGCCCCCGCTGCCTTGGCCCTGGCCCAGGCCGGCCGGGAGCCAATGTACAATTTTGTGGTGGCCATCTATGCTGAAACGCATTCAGTCTTAGCTCCACAAGGCCGTCTGGAAACAGCGAGGAATCAGCCCCTGCCCGCGTCGGCCCCGCCCCCTGGGTGCATGCCGGGGAGGTGTCACCCTTTGTGAGGAATGAAGAAATGGACCATGCCTTGGCGCTTGCCCCGGTCCCACCCCCTTCTGCCAGAGACCCTCAGATCTGTCCCACTCCTGCCCAGGCTCCCATGGCACCCTTGACGTGAACGATGTCGAGCTGGCCATGCCCACCCAGTAGGCCACACCCACTCCAGCCATGCCCACCCAGTAGGCCGGGCCCACCCTGGCCAAACCTACCTGCCCCCCCCCGAGGACAACCGCAATGCTGATGCGGCCCTCAATGAAATTGAGTTTGACACCCCTGCCCTAAGGCTATTACTGTTAGTCATTAAGTCTTTCTTTCGCTTAAAAAAAAAAGGCTTGCCTCAGATTCTTCCTGCCTTGTTTCAAATGAAAAATGGGATATCTTAGTCCTTAGTCCTTCCAAACTACCAGAAATACGTAAGTCAAATAGCACGCTGCCCTCTTCTCGGCCTCCCCTTAGCTGAAAAGGGGACACTGTACGGCTAAAAGCACAACTATTTATAAAAATGAAAAAAATAAACAAGTGGCAGGTAACAAAGAACAAAAAGGAACGTTTTATCATTTGTCAGGGGTCTGAGACACTCAGAATAACAGAATAACAGAGCTGGAAGGGACCTTGGAGGTCATCTAGTCCAGCCCCCCGCTCAAGCAGGAGACCCTCTACCCTTCCAGACAGTCTCTTCTTAAAAGCCTCCAGTGATGAATCATTCACAATTTCTGAAAGTTCTCAAATCTCAAATTCTCACATCCCTATTTGTTTAAGCTAAACAGAATTATTCCACTAATATGCTACCAAAAACAAAGCAATTTCACACAAGGGTTAACCGAAATAAGAATTATACCGTGTTTAGCTTAATTGGAGAAAAGAGATATTTTATTATACTTACATTCTGATGTTCAATGAGCAGGGTTCTAATATAGTAATCTGTCCTGACCTGTTCAGCTTCCTAAACGGAAAACAAAAGTAGATTTAAGGCTTTGCCCACTTTGACACAGCCTTAAATACACCCGCCCAAAAGCCAACTTCAAACCATGGTTTAGGAAGCTTGACAAAAGCGACAGCAAATTTTGCTCAGATTGACCAGCCTATCCAGATTGGTGCAAATCATCAAACTGTGGCAATTTAAAAATGGAAATAAAATCTGCTAATTTTCTAGTCGCATCAGAGAGGGAATGTCAAGAGATACCCATAGCATGGTTTCATGTCAAACTATAATGTAAATAAGGCTAATCTACAATTCCTCTTTTTTGTAAGTAGAATTTTGAGGAAAAACGCTCCGTTATTAATGCAAACATTTTTTTTATTCTAAGCTATTGTCTGAACAATGTTATCGATGTAGCATTACCAAGACTTTAAATATCTGCTTTTGCTACTCACACAATTATTAATCTATTCAAAGTAAAAACACTTCGAACCCACTACTGATTTAACTCATGTAACTGCAGAAGAATGCAAAACAGGTTTGTGCGTTCAATGTTCACACAACTGTGCATATTAAGCCCAAATTACAACTTCGTTAAAAGACTTATCGGTCATAAAAACACTTACACAAGAAATGTGGAATGGTCCAAATGAGATGGCTTCTTCTCCATACGGTGGCCAGTAACGTTCACATTTTTTCTGTTAGCAAAATGAGCAGTTTTATAAAAATACACACACTTTGGAATGCATACATTTTAGACTTTACCTGGATAAAGCCCTCCCAATCTTTTTACTTCCTTGATTTTTTCACAGTTAATCTTTTTGAAACTTGAAATTTTAGAGCAGTATTGGGATCTGTCTTAAAATTCAGCAGGATACACATTTTTTATAAACCTGTGATTTAAGTGGCACAATGAAATTCTAAATGCTATTTGATTTAACATAGACTCTTAAGACGTCAATAAACAAAATTAATAAACTAGCTGCGTTCTTCTCTTTAGATATTGTTTTTTATCACTAAGTAAATCTAAAACTGTTAAATCAAGATTTAATTTCATTATCACCCATAGCAAATGTGGCAAGGAAATTAATGTGATTCATACATACCCTTCCCATTTCAAATTCCCGACAGGCCATTACAATAATCTGGGGAAGGAAAAAAAAACCCAGATGGGTCTAGAAAACATTGCCAAAATTGTCTGCCAATATGTGGAGGGTTTGCATTTTGTATCAACTGACATTTCCAATGTAATTTTCAGCCCCCCAGACTTAAAAGGTACAGGAAGTCCTCAACTTACGACCACAATTGTTAAGTGAGATATTTGTTAAGTGAGTTTTGCCCCATTTTACGACCTTTCCTGCCGCAGTTGTTAAATGAATCACTGCAGTTGTTAATAACCCGGCCGTTAAGTGAAATCTAGCTTCCCCATTGACTTTGCTTGTCGGACGGTCGCAAAAGGGGATCACATAACCCCGGGACGCTGCCACTGTCATAAACATGAACCAGTTGCCAAGCGTCTGGATTTTGAACACATGAACATGGGGATGCTGCAAAGGTCGTAAGTGTGAAAAACGGTCATAAGTCACTTTTTCACTTGTACCATTGAACAGAGACTAAATGAACTGTTGTTGTAAGTTGAGGACTTCCTGTAGAGAGCATTGGCCCTTCCAGAAGCCTGGCTGCTCTCATTCACCTTTAAGTAATCTGAAATAAATACGAACAGCTGAGATACGATTGACGTTCAGCCAATCTGCTTCCAAAGGTCGTCGGGATGCGACCATCTTGAGTGCCCAACAGCCTCCCCCAGTTGAATCAGGTAGCAAAATTTCTCGTAATATGATCAATTCGGTACTTACCGCGACATTGTACTCCCATATCATTCTCCAGAAATCAATTACTGTGTTGGCTAGTGGTCCCTGGGTAGCAACATACGCTTTTGGTCCATGTACTCCCTAAAATTGCAACATGCAGCTGAATATTAGAACAGAAGGAGATGCGTTTTTAAGACCGTTTGTGCGTAAAAGGTCCAAGATTGTTCCAAAGACAGGGGCGATGAGTGGAACGTGAATTTTGAAAATATCCCAACGGTGCTTTTTTCCAAGACGCAACTGGACTTTCTTGTTTTCCTTTGAAGACGTTTCGCTTCTCATCCAAGAAGCTTCTTCAACTCTGACTGGATGGTGGGGAGTGGAAGGATTTATACTCCTCGCAGAGAGCTGTTCATTTTAGCGAGTCCTAAAGGATGCGACATCATCTATCTCCGGTCTACAACACGGTCCTTTCAAGAAGGCTCCACACCCATTTGTACTACTCAGGTGACCCTGAGGACCACAGATAAACCTCCAGGTGGCTTCAACGATTCTCCAAAAGAAGGCAAATGACCAGCTCTCTGCAAGGAGTATAAATTCTTCCACTCCCCACCATCCAGTCAGAGTTGAAGAAGCTTCTTGGATGTGAAGCGAAACGTCTTCAAGGAAAAACAAGAAAGTCCAGTTGCCTCCTGAAAAAAGCATCTTTGGGATAACTATGATGACTGGATGGCTGAGAATCTCCACAGAATTTTAAAAATAGATGCAAAGTCTCCACAAACTCACTTTTTCAAGCCAATAGGAAAATTTAAAGAAATCCTAGAAAAATACCATTTTTTTTATTCATGAAATACAAGTTAATAGCAAACCCTCCCATAAAAATTCACTGTAACAGCCCAAATGCTCAAGGAGCATTATTAAGTTTTTTTTCCAGCTACAGACTGCAAAATGTATGAATTGTTTTCTCTTTAAATGATTGCTTTTCAGATTGGCTTCAATATCCTAAAGTGAAACAGTTTATTTTAAAAAAAGCAAACAAAATCAACGTCCAATTTTAAGATTTTATTTAAAGGATACAGGATGCTATTAAGGATTGCCTAATCTAATTTTTGAGGGAAAGACACTACAGATGCAAGGACCCAAAGCCCTAAAAGCTAACCCATAATAACTACTTTCCATTATATAAGCTGCTCATGGATACACAAATGGAGCTGATGGATGACGTACGGTATTCCCTAAAGAAGATGCATTATTAGTGAACCAGGAAACTGACTTGGATAACTTTTCTTTACCGGATAAACAAAAAGAGTCTGTTAAGATCTTGAAGGATTTTATTAGAAATAACAAACAAAATGACAAATTTTACATGCTGGCTACACGGAAGGAATGTAACATTCTGAAAGATTTCTGGCTTAAAAAAAGCAGAGAGAGAGAAAACTCTTTTTTGAAGGGATTAAAAAATAAGATTCTTAAAAACTTAAGGAAGGAATACAAAGTCAGCTTATTCAAGCAGGGCTAAAAGAAAAAAAATGTTATGTATGATTGCTCCTACTGGACTTTTACTGTCAATAAACAATTGACAAAATGTTTGCATTTTGTTTTTGTTTTTTTGCTTAAAAGAGACGCTGTGGGGTGAAGAGAGATTATATTGTATTTAGAGGTGGGTGATATGCTATTAAAATTGTTTTTACTTGCTGGGAATAAAGGGCAAAGTTACACTTTCTTTTTTTCACACTTTTTTGTATTTTACTGTTTGCATGTTTGTAATTAGTATTCGCTTTGATTCTCTTCATTCATAATTCTTAATAAATTTGTTAGAAAAAATAACAATAAGTTGCTTTGGTGATTCCATTCCATTGCAGTAAAAATACACATTACTGCTTCTGCAATATAAATACACAAACCAAATGATGTTACTTTAATTTTAATTTACATGTATACATAACCCAAACTAGACTGTTGTTTCTCTGTGTCATATATGTGGGTATATGCATAATTCTGTATTTATTTTTGTCATATTTATGTAGTGTATACCGGTGGTGATCCTTTGAGAGTTGAATGCAATGAAATTTCATTTTGATGTATGCCGATTAGCGTACATTCAAAGTGACAATAAAGTTATTATTCTATTCTATTCTATTCTATTCTATTCTATTCTATTCTACTCTATTCTATTCTATTCTATTCTATTCTATTCTACTCTATTCTATTCCATTCCATATATTCTATTCCATACCATACCATACCATACCATACCATACCATCTATTCTATTCTATTCTATTCTATTCTATTTCTATTCCTATTCTATTCTGCCTTCTTGAAGAATTACATGTTAATTTATGATTGACGCATTAAAGGCAGAAATAAAAAGGTTTCAAAAATTGCTTGTACTTTACAACGTATGTATCATACGCTAATAGCTGATTAATTAAAAATTATACATTTACTAACATACTTTATTCAAATCTCTTAATTAAGGCCTCTTATTCACTTTCAAATTACTACAGTCAAGTCAAACAGGTTATTGCATGTTGCTAAAATTAGAGATTTTATTTCCTCTGGTTTTGTGACTAATTTTGCTACATTAGCTTGGCAATTATTGTTTCCTGCACTGACGGTTTAACAAGGTCATCTTTTCTCCACTTGTTTTGGTTTTGGGGGGGGGGATTCCAGCTTCTTTGCCTTCAAGCTCAACAGGATCACACACAATTCGTCCGTACCAAAAGGTGATCTCCGGGGAGAAATTTAAGCCAGTTATTTTGAAGGATTCACACGTCCATCACACAAGGCGATAAAGTTACATGAATACCTACCTTAATGAAATTTGCGTTGATGTAGTCAGAATCTTGCGTGGGAGTTTTTAACGTCAGTTTAACTCGACTGTGATCAACTGAAATACAGCAGATTTTGGACAAATTACTTCGCCAGCCGAGACGATGTGGGCTCCCTAGATCAAATGCCAATTTTAGGCAGTTCTTGACTTACGACAATGGAGCCCAATGTTTCTAAGTGAGACCATTGCCAAGTGAGTTTTGCCCCGTTTTATGACCTTTCTTGCCACAGCTGTTAAGTGAATCACTGCAATTGTTAAAGTTAGTAACACGTTTGTTAAGTGACTCTGGGCTTCCCCATTAACTTTGTCAGAAGGACGCAAACGGTGATCACAAGATCCCGGGAGTACGTAACTGTCCCAAATACACAGCAATTGTCAAGCATTTGAATGTTGATTGCCTAACCGTGAGGAGGCTGCAATGGTCGTAAATATGGGGGGGGGGAAGCGCATGTCACTTCTTTTTTAGTGCCGTTGTAATTTCAAACGGCCGCTAAACGAATGGGAGTAAGTCAAGGACTACCTGTAGTCACTACAGACTATAGACCAGGAGTAGGCAATCTTGGCTCTTTTATGACTCGTGGACTTCAACTCCCAGAATTCCTCAGCCAGCCACGCTGAGGGGAAAGGGAGAGGTTTCCAAGCTGAGCCATGCTGGCTGAGGAATTCTGGGAGTTGAAGTCCACAAGTCTTAAAAGTTGCCAAGGTTGAGGACCCCTGATATAGGGCAGGGGTGGGCAACCTTGGCTCTTTTATGACTCATGGACTTCAACTCCCAGAATTCCTAAGCCAGCCACGCTGAGGGGAAAGGGAGAGGTTTCCAAGCTGAGCAATGCTGGCTCAGGAATTCTGGGAGTTGAAGTCCACGAGTCATAAAAGAGCCAAGGTTGCCTACGTCTGGTCTAGGAGGCTCACCGCTTAGAACAGGAGGACTCAGGACAGGGGTAGGCAGCCTTGGCTCTTTTATGACTCGTGGACTTCAACTCCCAGAATTCCTCAGCCAGCCACGCTGAGGGGAAAGGGAGAGTTTCCAAGCTGAGCAATGCTGGCTCAGGAATTCTGGGAGCTGAAGTCCATCAGTCATAAAAGAGCCAAGGTTCCTCACCCCTGCCCTATATCAGGGGTCCTCAACCTTGGCAACTTTAAGACTCGTGAACTTCAACTCCCAGAATTCCTCAGCCAGCCACGCTGAGGAGAAAGGGAGAGGTTTCCAAGCTGAGCCAGGCTGGCTCAGGAATTCTGGGAGTTGAAGTCCACGAGTCATAAAAGAGCCAAGGTTCCCCACCCCTGCTATAGACTTACAACAGTAACCATTAAAAGTTAAAACAGACTGAAAAGTATGACTGATGACCGTTTTTCACAGTCATGACCTCTCAGCGTCCCCACGGTCACATGATCAAAATCTAGACACTTAGCAACTGGTTTATATTTATGACGGATGCTGTGTCCCGGGGTCACGTGATCCCCTTTTAAGACCGTCTGACGAGCAAAGTCAATGGGGATACCAGATTCACTTAACAACCGGGTTACTAACATACCAACTGCAGTGATTCACTTAACAACAGTGGCGGGAAAGGTCGTGAGATGGGGGCAAAACTCGCTTCACAAATGTCTCACTTAACAACAGAAATGTTGGGCTCAATTGTGGTCGTAATTCAAGGACTCCCTGTACTGACTTAGTCGCTTGCACAAATGCTTTGAACGTCAACCATCCAACATCCATTACACTACAGAATCAAATTCCCATTCGAAGGCGACTGCCTGAAGCAGCAGATTTGAGGATGGGGAGATATTAGTGACAGCCCTCGGTGGTTTCATCCTATGTTGGAGAACAGAAAAGCTTCACAACACAACTTGCTTTGTACCCTTGTAAGTTAGCTTGTTATTCTTAAATTCAGAAGATAACACAAGCCTCGCGGTAGAATTGAAGAAATCCAGTTTACTCTGTGTGTGTGCAATGAGCAGAAGCTGTGCTATATCTCACTTCAGACATAGAACTGCAGTTCCATTTTATTTCAAAGATCACTAACCTCAGGTGTGTGGGTATGTGTGTTTTTAAGAACACACCAAGCTGTGATAGAGAAAAGAGGCAAATCTGCCCTAGAACATGAAATGCTTAGAGTTGTCCTCTTAAATATCAGGGAGTTCAACTCAATTCTTTTAGCTAACTCGAGATATGTGTCCAAGTAGTCCTCAAAGTACGAATATGATTGACACCTTAATCTGGGTTGTTGAGCAAAGCAACTGTTAGGCGAAACAGCCACATGACTCCTTCACTCAACAACCACAATCCCGGCACTTCCGGTTGCGGTCATTAAGCTCTCTCCCAGGTCATTAATCGGACGCAGTAAAAGAGCTGTTGCTAAAGGATTCCAACTCTGTGTGGAGCTGAAATCCTTCCAGCAGGCAGCCCTTTTGTTCTTGCAGTCTGCTGAAGGACTTCCCTTTTTTCCATACACAGAGGGGAAATCCTTTGGGGTGGCTGCAGGAACAGAAGTCTTTGGGAATTCAGCTCTGTCCCTACAGTCCCACAATAGATTCTACCCCCTATCCTTGTGCATGGAGGGGAAATCCGTTGTGGGGCAGCAGCTGAAGATTTCAGCTCCATTCCGGAGGTTGGAAAAAAGATTGCAAAAGGTGATCACATGTCAATTGGTTATAAATGCAAATGGTAATGACATAAAAATGTGACATTTTATCATGGCTGGATGTGCTTTCTATAAAGCAACTTTTCAGAGGCCATTATAACTTTGAACAGTCATTAAAGGACCAGTCGTAAATCAAAGACTATCTGCAGTCTTAGCATCCTGCTAATCTAATCACACAATAGGCAGTGAAGGAAACTATTTCTTTATTTTGTTGTATTTATAAGAAGATAAAAGGCAGTAAAAAAAACAGGCAATTAGCATTATTTAAAATGCCATGACTGCAGGAGAACAGGATCCATTACCTACATATTTAAACTTTCATTTTAATTCTAGTTAAACTTTCACAAATGTGGGCTTTTTTCTCTTATTTAAAGCTATCACTTAAATATCATGTACGTTCAAATAAGATACGATCAGAATCTATATACTGCACAATGTTCATTCCAGGTTTTCTCTCTTTTTCCTTAAGTTGTAAGGAACACGACTTTTTGAAAGTAGACGGGCATATCTATTAATAAATACCATGTTTGATGATTCAAAAAAAAACTTTTTCTACATTAGTTTGGCCACGAAACTTAACATATTTTTTTTCCAAGACTGGAGATAAGTTTTTAAATAGAAGATGCAAGTACAGCAAAACAGAAGCATTAATATAGGCAGATGAAAAAGCTTAGGAAAAATATGTGTTTCCAAAAATGATTACCATCTAATTCATCTTATGTGTAAGACTGTAAATGTTAATCAGATTAAAAACATTATTAAAAAGAAGAGATTGCGACTTACATGGCAGTATATCTTTATATCTGTTCTTTTTCACATTTTCTTCCTTTTCTCCAGTGATGGTTGGGTAGATCTTTTCTGTTCTATATTTTGTTGATAACCTCCTCAATCTCTGTAATTAAAATGTTCTGAGCTGTTACTTCTTTAACGGCTCCACTTCATCTCTACTACAAAGGAATATTTCTCTCTCCTTTCCTTTGTTAACTTTTTTCTTTACATAAACTATAATGGCTTTCTCACATACACACCACGAACCATTTATTTTCAAAATTAAGGACAAGCTAATACAGGGGGGGAAGCACTTTAGGATGAGCTTTTCAATTTCTTTACTGCGTTCAGAAAAATTATTGGAGCTACTGCTGATTAAAAATTGATCATGTAACTGGGAGCCAAATGAGAGTAAGATTTAAGACACAGGAATATACACAATTTTCTGACACTCGTTCTTTTTTTCATCTGCTGAGCTTTAAACAGGAATGCAGTCGTGTAATATAGTAACGCCTAAGAATAGAGAAGAATTTTTATGGAACTGCTAGCACTTGGTTTTATCAACTGTAACTCTAAGCCACAAAAACATACACAACATTATTTGTTAAGGTGAACCATATATATAAAAAGGAAATGATAGAATATTTTGTGCAACAGAAGTTCAACGAATAATCAAGCACTCCGAGAAGGGTGAGAACCAACACTGTAGTAAAGTATTAGTCAATATTCAATTAAGGAAGGATAACCTGGATGTGTTGAGAGGTTTTTTTTCTCTCTTTTTGATGCACTTTTTAAAAATGTCTTGATTGTTTTGTGTTTTCTTCTGGGGGGGGGGGGGGGGTTGTTTTTTTTTTTTTTTAATTGGAGTTTCGTATTTTAACTGAGTCCTTCGGGAGAAGGGCGGGATACAAATAGGAATAATAAATAAATAATAAATAAATAAAACTTTCTTTTGAATAAAATTAAAAAATACAAGGAAAAAAAATAACGTCCACCTTATGTCACATTTATGCCAGAACTCAAAATGTATGTGTTTTTTTTCTTTTTTATATATATATATTTCTTTTTTCTATCTATCTATCTATCTATCTATCTATCTATCTATCTATCTATCTATCTATCTATCTATCTATGTCTGCCTGTCTATCTTTAGCTATGTATCATCTATCTATCTATCTATCTATCTATCTATCTATCTATCTATCTATCTATCATCTATGTATCTATATCTATCTACTATCCATCCATCCCTCCCTCCCTCTCTCCCTCCCTCCCTGTCTGTCTGTCTGTCTGTCTGTCTATCTATCTATCTATCTATCTATCTATCTATCTATCATCTATGTATCTACATCTATCTACTATCCGTCCGTCCGTCCGTCCGTCCGTCCGTCCGTCCGTCCGTCCGTCCGTCCGTCCGTCCATCCATCCATCTATCTATCTATCTATCTATCTATCTATCTATCTATCTACTATCCAGTCTAGCCTCCAGTCCCCTCATCTTTGTTGCTCTTCTCTGCACTCTTTCCAGAGTCTCAACATCTTTTTTACATCGTGGTGACCAAAACTGGGTGCAGTACTCCAAGTGTGATCACTTCACGTGATCTTGATTCTCTCCCTCTGTTAATGCAGCCCAGCACTGTGTTGGCTTTTTTGGCAGCTGCAGCACACGGCTGGCCACAACTGAGCCCCAAATTTCCAATGCTGAGCAAAACAGTTAAGTGAATCGTGCCCCTTTTTACCACCATTTTGCCATGGTTGTTAAGCTAATCACTAACGCTCTTAAGTGAATCATGAGGTTGCTAAGTGAATCTGGCTTCCCCCATTGACTTTGCTCATCGAAAGAGGATCACATGACACTGGGAACATCATAAACACGAGTCAGTTGCCAAGCATTTGAATTTTGATCACCTGACCAAGGGGACGCTGCTACGGTCATAAGTGCAAACTCTGGTCCTAAATCACTTTTTTTTCAGAGCCGTTGTAACTTTGAATGACCATTAAACGAACGGTTGTAAGTCAAGGACTACTTGTAGTAGAAACGGTATTGTTATATGAACCAGGAATTACACTGTAACTGTGGCTCAAGTTGCAAAACAAATTAAACTTTAACAGCCTAGTGTTAAAATAATAATTTGTAAATCCCACAAAGGGACAACTGTTATACTTGCAAGGACGACCAACCGGTAATAAATATGGACAGCCCCGTGAGCAATAAATGTTGGCAACCTGCTACAAAAAGGAATTTCTTAATTATAAAAAGTAATTCACCGCAACTGCGTCAGTAGAATTTGTATTACACTTGCCTACCGTCAACAACTTCTTTACTAGCAATTGCTGGAGAACCATAAAATACTTGAGTTGTTATCAGTTGCTTTCGTCCTGACTCATCTCCTGAGGCCACACTGCAGAGTGAGTTATTGGTGTGGTGTGAGTTAAGCAGTAGTGGTTGCGTTTACGAACAGAACTGGCAAAAAAAAGTCCAAGCGCCTCAGCATTTGAAGCCTGGTCTTTCTTAGGTTTACCTTTTATTTAATGCTTTTAAGAAAACATTCTTTCCTAGGTTAAGTGTATGCCTTGTACAGATCAAGCCAGGGGCTCCCACTATGATGAAGGCTAGGGCTTTAATCCAAAGGATCAGGCGAGTACAGTAATTGCATGAACAGCAGCTCTAAAATGATCCTCCATATAAAGACAGAACACGTTTCCTTTTGTATGAATGGAGGAGAGGAAAGGAGCAAGATGGAGGGGAGGGGAGGGGAGGAGAGGGGAGGAGAGGAAAAAAGAGGATAAAAGAAAAAAATAAGAGAAAAGAGGAAAGAGGAAAGAGGAAAGAGAGGAGTAAAGGAAAGGAAAGGAAAGGAAAGGAAAGGAAAGGAAAGGAAAGGAAAAAAGAGGATAAAAGAAAAGAGAAAAGAGAGAAAAGAAAAAAGAAAAAGGAAAGAGAGGAGTAAAGGAAAGGAAAGGAAAAAAGAGGATAAAAGAAAAGAGAAAAGAGAGAAAAGAGAAAAGGAAAGAGAGTAGTAAAGTAAAGAAAAGAAAAGAAAAGAAGAGGATAAAAGAAAAAAGAGAGAAAAGAGAAAAGGAAAGAGGAGTAAAGGAAAGGAAAGAAGAGGATAAAAGAAAAGAGAAAAGAGAAAAGAGAAAAAAGAGAAAAGAGAAAAGGAAAGAGAAGTAAAGTAAAGTAAAGTAAAGAGATTAATGTATGAGACTATTAAAGTCATAATCTCAATCCATGAACAATAAAATAAAACCCCTTTAAAAACCCAGCTCTTTCTTAATGGTCGAAACATGTCAAATGTGCCGTCTTCCAATCTGCCTACTGCTAAGCACCACGGAACGTACTTTTTCGCACAAAAGGCCTATTTGTGACAGAGCTCAGCTGAGATTAAACCCACAGCCTAAAAAACCCCTTGTACTTGGGACTTCAACTTTAATAACCCCACAACTGGTTGAATACTGCATATACATATATTTTAAAAAAAGGAATGTAATGTTGCAATGGCTCCTGTTTAGGACTGGAGGTCAATGACAATGTGTTCAAAAGAACGCAGAACGGTTTAGGGGCACCAGTTAACACAGGGGTCTTCAAACTTGGCCCTTTGATGACTCGTGGACTTCAACTCCCAGAGTTCCTCAGCCAGCGTGCCTGGCTGAGGAATTCTGGGAGTTGAAGTCCACAAGCAGGGGTCTTCAAACTCGGCCCTTTGATGACTCGTGGACTTCCACTCCCAGAATTCCTCAGCCAGCGTGCCTGGCTGAGGAATTCTGGGAGTTGAAGTCCACAAGCAGGGGTCTTCAAACTCGGCCCTTTGATGACTCGTGGACTTCCACTCCCAGAATTCCTCAGCCAGCGTGCCTGGCTGAGGAATTCTGGAAGTTGAAGTCCACAAGCAGGGGTCTTCAAACTCGGCCCTTTGATGACTTGTGGACTTCAACTCCCAGAAGCTTTCCCCCAAGATAATTGGGGAGCATTCCTGCGATCCCTCACAATAAAAAGCTCAGGCAATCTGGGTGGGCAATCTGCAGTAGGCCTGTTTGGAGCCAACCTAGATTTACAACCCTCGATGGGACTACATGAGGTGATCCCACCAAACCAGATGGCTACATTTCTCCTTAATTCCAGGTGGCTTCTCTCTTTGATCAGCTTCCATCCATTGCATCTTGTCCCTCCTTCAGGTGCTTTGGAGAATAATTTGACCCTCTTCTTTGTGGCAGGCTCTCAGATACTGAAACACTGCTATCACGTCTCCCCCGTTTCTTCTTTTCTTTAGACTAGCCAAACCCAAGTCCTGCAGCCGTTCTTCGTATGTTTTAACCCTAACCCTTAGATCATCTTATTTCCTCTTCTCTGGATTTTTTTCCAAACTCTCAACATCTTTTTTGTGATACGGTGACCAAAATTGGCTGCAGTATGCCGGGTGTGGCCTCACTAGGGTTTTATAAAGCGGTACTGACACGTCGCGTGATCTTGATTCTATGCCTCTGTTTATGCAACCCAGGATTGTGTTAGCCTTTTTGGCGGCGGCTGCTTTGACAGACAACCAGAACAGGATGCTCGATCCTCAAAACGGGTATAAATTCACTTAACAAATGACCCACTTTACGACAGAAATTTTGGGCTCCATTGTGCTCGCAAATCGAGGACTTACCCAGACTTCTCCATCAGTTAAGACAGGGGTCCCCAACCCCCGGTCCGTGGATTGGTACCGGGGCCGCGGCATGCCAGCAACCGGGCCGCACAAACAAGCAAAGCCCCATCCGCGGGATGCAGGCAGCACACAAAACCACGCCCCCTCCGGTCCGCGGAAAATCCTCTCTCCAAGTAACCGGTCCCTGGTGCCCAAAAGGTTGGGGACCTCTGAGTTACAATATATCACAGAACCGTCAAGAATGCCCTTCCCATCCTCTCTTATTTCATATGGTTCTAGAAACTTTGGTTTGCCTCGTTAGACAAAATACTAATATTTACATTATGGGGGGAACCACCGCAGCTTCAGATTTGACGAATCTGTTCGGCTGCTTTCAATTCCTAAAGGATTTTAATTCTGGAATCACCCGGGGACAGCTGTAAATTACAGGGGGCAACTATACATAACACTCGCAGCAGGTACTGGCTAAAGGAATACACCGTACTCCAATTCAAATTCTGTATTTACAGCCAGAGATCAGCAAGTGATAAAACCAAAGAGTTCAAAGACAAGGCAAGAGAAAAGGACTGTGTTTGATGTTAGTTGTTGCCTTGTTTTAACTGCTGAGATAATAAGCTTGGCTATTGTGTAGGCGGTGGTGCGGTTTGGGTTTCAGAGAAGTGGGCGTAAAAATTGTCTATTCCACCAGGCTGCTTAGTTTTTTTTTTTAAAAAAAAGGATGGGGGTTTTATGATGTCCTTTCAAGAGCCTTACATAAATTACAGGTTTTTTTTTAAAAAAAGGACAGGTTGAATTCTCTCAATTTCCCCCAGAGCCCCCAGGGCAGGAAACTGAGTTACAGGAATATTGCAAAACCTGCCAGATAACATCACAAATGAAAAAAGATGGATGCCTGGCCAACAATATTCTCTCTTCTAATGTTCTTCCCACCTTACGCTGTAAGATAATCAAAACTAAAAAGCTGACTTTCTGAAGTTATTTATTTATTTTTATTTCTTTCCCAATTGTTAACAGTATTCATTTCACAAATATGGGTTTCCTGACAGTAAGAACAATCAACCAGTGGAACGGCTTGCCTTCAGGAGTTGTGGGTGCTCCCACACTGAAGGCTTTTAAGAAGGGACAACCCAATTGTCGAAAATGGCATAGGGTCTCCTGCTTGAGCAGGGGGTTGGACTAGAAGACCTCCAAGGTCCCTTCCAACTCTGTTATTCTGCTAAATCTTGACTCTGGACAACATACAGTCCTAAAAAAACTAACAATTAAAAAAAATCAGCCATTAAATCACCAATCAAAATTACTAATAATGGAGAGTTGTCGTTATGGGCAATAAAGCCATCTTACTGTTGTATTATCTATAAACAATTGTTTGAACTGTTATTGGATCCCAGAATATATAATTTCTTTTTTCTAGTAAGAAATGTTTCTAGCAATCCATTTTAGGGCTGCAGGTGTCAATTCATTGAAAATCAATATATTGTGCTTAAAACCACTTTGAAAGAAAGACGAGTCTGGCTTATTTTAAATCAGTATAAATAACAAAAGTTTTCTCAAGTCGCTCACAAAACGTTCGGTACTGGTTCAGAGGAGTGTATTTTTTTGTTAAACTTCAAGGCAAAAAATATTTTACTGCATAAAGATCAAAATAATATATTTACAGACGTCTTGCAATATATCCATCTAGCAGCCCCCAATAGTTTTATAGATCAAGTCCCCCTAGACCAGATAATCAGCAATGGTGGAAACCTTGCAGATTATTCATCAATATTTATAATAAAAGCATCCACAGAGTCATTTTGAAGCTAATGGGCAAGGAGAGCCACAAGTAACAAATGAAATATCAGTCTTTGTTAATTCCTCAGAGGGAAGAATCTGAAGAGGCATGCAGCGTATTGCAAATGCCCCTTCTAAATCCATTTCCACCTAGGATTAATTCAGATTAAAAAGGAGGATTTATTAGGCTACGGCAGGGGTCTCCAAACTTGGGACTCCGACTCCCAGAATTCCCCAGCCAGCATGTTGCCAAGATTGGAGACCCCTTGGTTACATGTGAGGATTTCCTTTGTTTTGATGGAACCAAGCCAGGCACTTCATCCTATCTTTATCAGGATTAGCCCCTCTAAATCAGGGGTCTTCAAACTTGGCCCTTTTATGACTTGTGGACTTCAACTCCCAGAATTCCTCAGCCAGGCACACGTGCCTGGCTGAGGAATTCTGGGAGTTGAAGTCCACAAGTCATAAAAGGGNGGACGTTCAACAAAATGCAGAAATTTTAAACTCAAAACCACAAGACAGGTAGTCCTTGACTTATACCCATTCATGTAGTTAGCATTCAAAGTTACAGCGGCACCGAAGAAAGTGACTTATGACCGTTTTCACACTTACGACTGTTGCAGCCTACCCGTGGTCACGTGATCAAAATTCAGGTGCTTGGCATTGGTTCATATTTATGATGGTCGCAGTCTCCTGGACACTTGGCCACTGACTCATATGTATGACGGTTGCAGCGTCCTGGGGCCTTGTGATCCCTTTTTGCGACCGTCTGACGAGCGAAGTCAATGGGGAAGCCAGATTCACTTAACAACTATATTACTAAGTTAACAATTGCAGTAATTCACTTAACAAGAAAGGTCGTAACATGGGGCAAAACTCACTTAACAATTGTCTTGCTTAGCAACCTGGGCCTCCATTGTGGTCATACAGGCGAGGACTGCCTGTATCAGGCCAATGCAAAGAACTGAAAAGGGAATTTTGTAAACTGGCATGCGCAAAAAGCTCCTTTCTCCAACGAAACAAATCCATTATCCCCCCAAAGCCTTCCCAGTAACTTAATAATAGTAACTTAATAATAATAATAATAACAACAAATAACAATAATACGAGTTGGAAGGGACCTCTGAGGTCTTCTAATCCAACCCTTTGCTCAAGCAGGAAACCCTATACCATTTCAGACAAATGGCTGTCCAGTCTCTCCTTAAAAACTTCCAGTGTTGGAGCATTCATCGCTTCTGGAGGCAGGCTGTTCCACTGGTTAATTGTTCTCACTGTCAGGAAGTTTCTCCTTAGTTCTAGGTTGCTTCTCTCCTCGGTTAGTTTCCATCCGTTGCTTCTTGTCCTGCCTTCAGGCGTTTTGGAGAATAGCTTGACTCCCTCTTCTTTGGGGCAACCCCTGAGATATTGGAAGACTGCTATCATGTCCCCCCTCTCCAACAATCACAGAGCAAAGTTGCCTATGTGTGTATGTGATCACCAGGAAATCTCCCAGCAACTGTCCTGTTTCCCAAAGGACTCGTTTCCAGGCAGTGTTTCATTTCCCGTAGCAGACTTTGCCCAAAGCTCAGATGCCATGTTCAGATGTTTTGCACAACCTTCATAAATAGACATGTCTTTCCCAGAAGAAACTGGATTACGTTTTCCATCATGGTGATTCTCTGACAGAGACACTGGCAGGACAGAAATTATCAATCACTAGGTCTGTAGTTCTTAGCCTTGATCACCCATCCAGGACAGATTGGCGGTCTGCTCTACATAAATATTTTTAATCGGTCTAGGAAAGGCAGTGGCCCTGCAGATTGGCGAGTTGCGGGGTGACAACTTCAAAAACAACGGGCGAGAATCCTCCCGTCGCTTTTCTCAGACTTTGCTTTCCCTGCAAGTCCTGTCAATTGTCATTTTACGACACGCTGGCTGAGGGATTCCCGAGTTGCTCTTCTCTGCACTCTTTCTAGAGTATCGACATCTTTTTTTTTTTTTACATCGTGGCGGCCAAATAACCAGAGT
Source organism: Protobothrops mucrosquamatus (assembly GCF_001527695.2). Classification (NCBI taxonomy): domain Eukaryota; kingdom Metazoa; phylum Chordata; class Lepidosauria; order Squamata; family Viperidae; genus Protobothrops; species Protobothrops mucrosquamatus. The sequence goes on from NW_015388791.1 coordinate 50,963, forward strand.
AACATTATCGAAAACCTAGAAATTTCTGTTGAGACTCAAGCAGGAACATTCCACCCGCTATGTTCTACCTTGATCATTTATAATCCAGCGCTGAATGTACACGTTCCCTGTAAGGATGTTCTATACCAGGGCTTTTCAACCAGTGGTACGGGTACCACCTGTGGTACATTGGCACCTGGCAGGTGGTACGTGACCATCCTAGAAAAGGGGTAGCAGGGGAGGGGAATGAGCTGAACCGGTGGCAGCACCGCACAAGCCTGAGTGAGAGATGGCTGGAGCTGCAGGGCTGTCAGGGCTCAGCAGAAGCGCCAGGATCAGTGCCGCTTTCCAGCTGATCGGCGCTTCTTCGGGGCTGTCAGGGCTCAGCGGAAGCGCCAGGATCAGCGCCAGGCTCCAGCTGGAGCTCGGCACTGATCCTGGCGCTTCTGCTGAGCCCAGAAGAAGCGCCGATCAGCTGGAATGTTGCAGCCTCTCCAGGGTCTTGTGATTTACATTCAGATGCTTGGCAACTGATTCATATTTATGACGGTCACAGTGTCCCAGGGTCATGCGACGTGACCAAAACCTGCTGCAACCACCCAGCAGACAGGGGGAATAAAGACCAAACACCCCCCCACCCCACCCCCACTGCCAATCCTCAACAGAAATGCTCACAACAATGGAAACCTCGGACAGGAGGAAGAGCGCCACCGGGTGGGCAGGCAGGTGTCTTGCTCGGCTGTGACTTGGGGGGCACTTTTTTTAGTGCCGTTGTAACTTCGAACAGTCACTAAGCGAACTGTTGTAAGTCAAGAACTACCTGTACTTTATCACTTTTTTCCTTTGTTTTTTGGTCATCATGTTTTTGACACCTTGCTAGGCGACTGGTGGTACTCGGATATTGCCATATCCTAAAAGTGGTACAATGGGTGAAAAGGTTGAAAAGCCCTGTTCTATGCGGGCGAGAAAAATTGAGCCATTATTGAGTATCAGCAGCTGAATTGCCCCCGATTGTTGAAAGCCAACTAAAACAAATACGCTGTTATTTTCTTACAGGAACGGAGTCTCTAGACATCCGGTGAACCGCAGCAAGTCAGAATGGGAGAGAACAATTGGAGGATGATCGACATCCTTTACACAATCCGTATTACAAAACAGGCATCTGAGGTCGTGTCAAGTCTTCTTACAACAACAAAGCCAGAACAGACGAATTTCCATGAAAGTTCCTAGAGCTGGTGAAATAAAAATCAGCCCTTAGGAAAATGCTGAGGTTTTTTTTTTTTTAAATACTGGTATTAATGCAATGCAAGGAAGGCACTTCACTGGACTAATTAATCGGAGATTTTTCCCTTTGGGAAAAGACAAGGCAGGGTGAGGTGCAGGTCGTCCTCCGCTTACGACCGCAACTGAGCCCAAAATGCATCCTGCTAAGTGAGGCACTTGTTAAATACGTTTTGCCCCATTTTACGACCCTTTTCTTGCCGCCGTTGTTAAGCGAATCATTGCAGTTGGTAAGTTAGTAACACGGTTGTTAAGTGAATCTGGCTTCCCCCCCGTTGATTTTGCTTGTCAGAAGGTCGCAAAAGGGGATTACGTGACCCCCTGGGATGCTGTGACCGTCATAAACGCGAGTCACTTGCCAAGCGTCTGAATTTTAATCACGTGACCCTGGGGATGCTGCAACGGTCGTATGTGTGAAAAATGGTCATTAAGTCCCTTTTTTCAGGGCCGTTGTAACTTTGAACAGTCACTAAATGAACTGTTGTAAGACGAGGACTACCGATATCCCCTGTTTTGACCGTACTTAGAGACAGACTGTGGCATGCTGCAGAACCATGCTGTGGTAAATTCATGAGTATTGAACTGCAGGGGACCTGAGCTTTCTAGCCTGGTGTCTTAACCACTAGACCAAGCTGCCTCTCTTAGGCAATCCTTATGAGAAAGGATCACAATTCATACCACTAGGCCAGGGATAGGCAACCTTGGCTCTTTTATGACTCGTGGACTTCAACTCCCAGAATTCCTGAGCCAGCATGGGAGGAACTATGGCCCCTTCATGACTCGTGGACTTCAACTCCCAGAATTCCTGAGCCAGCCATGCTGAGGGGAAAGGGAGAAGTTTCCAAGCTGAGCCATGCTGGCTCAGGAATTCTGGGAGTTGAAGTCCACGAGTCATAAAGCGGCCTCGGCCTAGGACAGGGGTAGGCAATCTTGGATCTTTTATGACGTGTGGACTTCAACTCCCAGAATTCCTGAGCCAGCCATGCTGAGGGGAAAGGGAGAGGTTTCCAAGCTGAGCCAGGCTGGCTCAGGAATTCTGGGAGTTGAAGTCCACCAGTCTTAAAGTTGCCAAGGCTGAGGACCCCTGATATAGGGCAGGGGGGGGGGAACCTTGGCTCTTTTATGACTCGTGGACTTCAACTCCCAGAATTCCTGAGCCAGCCATGCTGAGGGGAAAGGGAGAGGTTTCCAAGCTGAGCCATGCTGGCTCAGGAATTCTGGGAGTTGAAGTCCACCAGTCACAAAAGAGCCAAGGTTGCCTACCCCTGCGCTAGGCCAAAACCTGGGCTTTGCCCACTGTCTGATAGATGTCGCACAGTATTTTTTCCCCTCAAAAATTTAAAATACCCCCTGGTGCTCCTACACGTTTGCCGAGAACTGCAGCCGTAAGAAATCATTATCACCGTGGCTCTGCGTATAATTCAAGTGTACGTTTAATGTATTGCTATACCGCTTGCCTGAGAAATGTTTCTTGGAAGTTTACAATAAAATTATAAAATGATGATTTGTGCTCTATCAAATAAGAATTGGACAGAATGTGAGGTTTCTTCAAATAAAAATAATAAAGATGCATCGGCGTTCCAAGAAAGGGAGAAACAAAAGGAAGAATAAGCGCCATTCCTGCAGGAGAGGCCTAGATAAAGAGAAGGTCTTCGGAACACAACTGAAGGAAGGAAGAGCAGACACCTCACAAAGCATTGCAGTGTGCAGGAGGCCTGTCTACAAAAAAAAAAAGGGGGGGGGAAACAACCACAACTCAAGAGGTCAGTCTTAACACATGAAGCAGCAACTCCCTGATGAACTTAACGATCAATCAATTCTGTAATGGGAAGGCAGTCTGCCCAGGATCCTGGACTAACAGTGTCTCAACTACTACAGAAAACCAGACAGATGGATGGGGAGGGAGGGTGGACGGGCAGGCAGGGATAATGGATGGATGGATGGATGGATGGATGGATGGATGGATGGATGGATGGATGGATAGATAGATAGATAAGATAGATAGATAGATAGATAGATAGATAGATAGATAGATAGATAGATAGATAGATAGATAGATAGATAGATAGATAGATAGATAGATAGATAGATAGATAGATAGATAGATAGATAGATATAGATAGATATAGATAGATAGATAGATAGATAGATAGATAGATAGATAGATAGATAGATAGATAGATAGATAGATAGATAGATAGATAGATAGATAGATAGATAGATAGACAGACAGACAGACAGACAGATAGACAGACAGATGATAGACAGAGGCAGGCAGGCAGGCAGGCAGAGATGGATGGATGGATGGATGGATGGATGGATGGATGGATGGATGGATGGATGGATGGATAGATAGATAGATAGATAGATAGATAGATAGATAGATAGATGATAGATAGATGATAGATAGACAGACAGACAGACAGACAGATGATAGACAGAGGCAGGCAGGCAGGCAGGCAGAGATAGATGGATGGATGGATGGATAGATAGATGATAGATAGATGATAGATAGATGTAAGTAGGTAGGTAGGTAGACAGAGAGATGATAGCTAGCTTGGTAGACAATATATAGTCTGATTGCCTCTAAATCTCATAAATCTATTATAACTCTTAACCATCAATATCCTGCTCTTCTACTAAATTATCTCACGAGCAGCCTGTTGCGTGCATAAACATCACCCTAAAATTATATACTGTAGATTTCAACAGAAACTGATTTCTAAAAGCATCTTTATAGGAACTTCAACTAGTAAGTACGAAAAGGCTCAAAGCAGGTCTCATAAAAGAACACGATCCAAAGGGGAGAGAGGGCTGGATGGAAGGAAGCCCAGCCGTTTGAACATGCAGTCAGTTTCACCAAGTGGGTAAAGCCCTAGAATAAAACATCGCATTCGACTTCTTTCGAGGCCTTCAAAAAAAAAAAAAATTGCAGAAGGTCACTCCGAAACTAAAATGTATTTGCCTAGTTCGCAGCTCAGCACAAATGCAGACAGAATGGCGAATTCCTGAGTCGGTGTGTTGTGCAAAATCTACATCGCTGCAGCGAGGCACACGACATCATCCGCGTAACACCTGCCATTTACACAAAGTAGGTAGTCACCACAGTAATCCGTTTGGTACAAAACCTATTGCATTAAAGCCTGGGAAATCGAGGTTTCCCTGTTTTAAGTGTCTGTTCATTAACTGGGCACCGCGCATCACCCAATCCAGGATTGGCTTTATGTTCCCTTCTTACGGTGAACCGCTTCAAAGATAAGTATTTTATTAGATTTTTATCCCGCATTGATTACCTTATAAGGTAACTCAAGGTGATGGGTGTACCTAATACTCCTTCCTCCTCCCATTTTCCCCCACAATAGCTCTGTGGTTTGAGAGAAAGTGACTGGCCCCAGGTCTGTCTCCCAGGGCTAAGGGGAGGACTGGTGACTGGCCCAAAGTCACCCAGCCGGCTTTTATGCCTATGGCAGGGCAAGAAGTTCACCATCTCCCATTTTCTAACCTGAGGCCTTAACCCAGTGGTGGCGAACCTATGGCACGCGTGCCAGAGGCGGCACTCAGAGACCTGTCTGTGGGCACGCGTGCCATGCCCCGGAGATGGCAACCGTCCCTCTTCAACCAGCCGCCCGCTAACTCGCTGAGGACCCATTTGGCCGGATGCATCCCAGCACAGTTGGTTTCCCTTTCCCCCCCCCCGGAGCCCCAGAGTGCGCTGCTGATGGACACTGCCAGCCCCCATGCGCTCGCTGGCCTCTGTGTGCAGGGGCTGATGGTGTCAGGTAGCAGCCGCCCCGGCCTTGCCTTGCCCTGCAACTATGGCACCCCCGCCCTGCCTCGCCTTGCCTCACCCCGCAGGACGAGCCTCCTGCCCACCGTCCCACCTGCCAGAGACCCCCTGGATCTCCCCCAACCCTGCCCGGCCCCCACAGGCGTCCCTCCCCACAAGCAACATCGAGGTGATCACGCCCATCTTGGCCACACCCACCCAGTCTGCCATGACCAGCACAGCCACGCCCACCCAGTGGGCCACGCCCACCTGGCACCCGGCGATAAATAAGTGGGTTTTGGGTTGCAGTTTGGGCACGCGGTCTCTAAAAGGTTCGCCATCACTGCCTTAACCACTACACCAAACTGTCTCTCAAATATTAATTTGATAAAAAATTAAATAAACTAAACCGAACTAGAACTGACGTTACTGACATTAAGGCCACCAAGAACAAAAACAGCCAAAGAGGGCAGGGGAAAAAGTCTAATAGCCACTAGGTCAGTGTTTCTCAACCTTGACAATTTTAAGGCATGTGGACTTCAACTCCCAGAATTCCACAGCCAGCATTGCTGGCTGTGGAATTCTGGGAGTTGAAGTCCACATGCCTTAAAATTGTCAAGGTTGAGAAACACTGCAGGTCCTAATATCCACTAGGATGTTCTGAAAAAGCCAACTTTTAATGCCTCTACTAAGATACTAGCAGCATAAAAACTACAGGTAGACTTTGGCTTAGGACAGTTCATTTAGTAATAATAATAATAATAAAGTTGGAAGGGACCTCGGAGGTCATCTAGTCCAACCTCCTGCTCAGGCAGGAAACCCTATACCATTTCAGACAAATGGCTGTCCAGTCTCTTCTTTAAAAACTTCCAGTGTTGGAACATTCACCGCTTCTGGAGGCAGGTTGTGACCATTCAGTTACAATGGCACTGAAAAAATGGGACTTATGGCTTTTCACACTTATGACCATCGAAGTAGCCCCAGTCATACGATCGATATTCATATGCTTGGCCACCGACTCATAGTTATGACGGTTGCAGTGATCCAGGAGTCATGTGATCACCTTCCTATGAGCAAAGTCAATGAGGAAGCCAGATTCACTTTACAACCGGGTTACTAACAACAACTGCAGTGGCGCAAAAGGTCGCATAGCGGGGCAAAAAATTCACTTAACAAATGTTTCACGTAGCAAACCGAACTTTTGGGCTCAACTGTGGCCGTAAGTCAAGGACTTACCAGTAATCTTGGACAAGTCAGTTCCAACAGAGAAGACTCAACTCCTTGGGCTTTACCTAAGGCAGGAGAGACTGGAGCAAACCTACCTTACTAAATCTGTTTGAAGATTAGAAATTTAGATTGACTGAAAACGCACGCCTGCGTAGTAAACCCTCAAGTTCACCAGACTTCAGTTTTTGCAGTAGGATACAACAGATCAATCATTCAAACTTCATCTGTCTTTCATGGATGAATAGCCATTAAATCAAAGACCTGTCCATTAAATAGAGGCTTTATTGCAAACGATGCCATTAATGTCAATTACATAATTGTGTAATTGATGCAAACGGATGTAAGAGAAATAAATTTGGATTTAATGGACAAGCCCTCCAAATGGCCCATTAAATTGAGGTTTTGCTGCATAAGCTTAATACGGCTGGAAAGCGATTGGTTGAAATGGGAGTTTATGAAATCAATACAGATAAAACACCTCTCCCCCCCCCCTCCCATTTTCACATGTAAAGGGAAAGCACATTTTACTTTATTAGAAGATGCATTATAAAGGCATATTATTTGTGGCAGGTCTCTTACAAGAAAAATTTTATTACAGTAAAATACGTAATGTTCACTACAAATTTCAAAAGCGTACATCTGGACTGCAGTAATTCAGAGGTCAAAGCAAATTTGCAAGCAATGAGCCTAAACAAAATTCCCCTTTTAAATTTTTCTTTTTACTCCTTAAAATATAAATTCATCAATAAAAACAAACTTCCTCTCAACATTATTTTTCAACATACGTTGCTCTGGTAACAGGCAAGACCTTAATGAATACTCTGTATTTCAAGTACAATTAGGATGGAATCTTGCTGCGACTTCTAGAAATTGGCTGCAATTTCCAAGTTCATTTACTTAAGCTTCCTACAGTAAACAGCGTGCAGGCAGTCCTTAACTTACAGCTGTTCGTTTAGTGACCGTTCAAAGTGGGGGGAAAAGTGACTTCAAACGATTTTTCACACTTTGCAGCATCCCCACGGCCACCAGGGCTGTGGAGTCGGTAGATAAATGTTCCGACTCCGACTCCTCAGTTTTTTGTACTTCCGACTCCGACTCCCCGACTCCGACTCCGACTCCTCTGTATTAATATGCGAATGTATTTTATACATTCCATGCACATGAAAAGCATGCTTCTTCACGGTCACTTAACGTGTTCGTTTTGCGGTTACGTGAGGCACTGCATGCATTGGTCTTTATTCTTACAGTAGAGAAGTCATTAATTATAACTTTTTGTGAATTGGGACATTTAAACTTGCTTTTTTTTTAAATTCCAATCTAAATTTAGTAGGAGTCGGAGTCGGTGCATTGTTTGCCGACTCCGACTCCGACTCCAGGTACCCAAAATTTCCTCCGACTCCGACTCCTCGACTCCGACTCCACAGCCCTGACGGCCACATTATCAAAAATGGAGACGCTTGGCAACCGATTCATATTTACGACGCTTACAGTGTGCCGGGGTCATGCGACCACTCCACTTGTTAATGGGGGAGCCAGATCCACTTAACAACTGTGGCCAGAAAAGTGGCAAAACGGGGCAAAACTCACTTAACAAATGTCTCACTCGGCGACAAAAAAACGTTGGGCTCAATTATGGCCGAGGACTACCTGTAGCGTTATACAGGGAGCAAACCCCACACTCGCTAGCACCAATGGCGTTACCTAGCTGGGTGATAAAATGTCTGCCAGCCACTAGCCCAGCTCAGAGAGCGCCAGGAACTCCGGAGCTCCATATATTCTCTTCTATCGGAACCAGACGGATTTGCACATTTCGTTTCACAACAACAGGCAGAGCACAAGAGCCATGACGAAACACAGCAGCGATCACATTCTTAACTTTGTGCAACCCATATTCCAAATTTATGAAACCGTCTTGACAGCTGGGAGAACGTGCACCGAGATAACCTCGGAGTCAGTTTAAAAAGCTCGATCGGCATCGGGTTTTCTATCTAGATCCTTTTTTTTTTTTTTAAATTATTATTTGCTTGAGAAACAATGGGATCCTTTCAGCCCCAAGAGTCATTCTTTTTTCCAGGCCTTCCTAAAGGAGGAAGAGGAGGAGGAGGAGGAAACGACTTCCTAAATCCACTTCCCCCTTCCACGTCTCAAACCTGACACAACTTTCAACGGCTCCTTTGATCTTTCACAACATTCCCCCCCCCCAGTGGACATTTGCTTCGAAATTTCTATCTTCCAAACCAAAACAGGCAGGAAGAAAGGGGTGACTCTCTCCACATCCATAGGATGCACTTAGGCTGATCCTTAAAAGGAACTGCACCGCTATCGGAACGGATGTCGCCCATCAACGTCCATACAGCCGAGGGGATGTAAAAATAATACATCTGAAGACGAGGGAGCTGCAACCAGTGGTTTGGCTAAATATGGGTAAGCGCAGGCCGTTAAGATCTACGGCGAAAATAGGGGCCGCGAGTCTCCTAAAAAAAGAGATAAAAGGTAAGGAAAAACGCGGCCCGGAGAGGGCAATGAGAGAGAAAAGGCCGCGATCCCGTTCAAAGCTAGGGGCAAGACCTGGAAAGAGTCTCTCACACACGCAGCCTGGCAGTGTGAGGAAAGATGAAAAGCCCTGGGAAGAATTACATCACCAGTCCGGAGAAAGATAAAAAAAAAAAAAGACTTTGCTGTTCATTTGCCCACCTTGATGGGGGCTGCGTCCCCGGTGAGCAAAATGGGGAGAGGAAGAAGGGAGGAGAAAAAAGGAAGAGAGGAAGAAGGGAAGGCAGGGAGGGAGGGAGGGACAAAAAGGGGAGGGGACGGGAGGGAGGGAAGGAGGAGGAAAGAAGGTGAAAGGAAGGAAGGGAAAAAAAGAGGAGCAAAGGAAGGTGGAGATGAAAGGAGGAAAGAAGGGAGTGGGAGGGAGGGAAAGGGAAGGAAGAAGAGGAAAGAAGGGAGGGAGGAGGAGGTGAAAGAAAGGAAGGAAAAAGAAAAGGGGAGGGAAGGAAGGACGGTGGAGATGAAAGGAGGAAAGAGGGGAGAGGGAGGGAAGGAAGAGGAAAGAAGGGAGGAAAGAGGCGAAAGAAAGGAAGAAAAGAGAAAAGGGGAGGGAGGAGCAAAGGAAGGTGGAGATGAAAGGAGGAAAGAAGGGAGTGGGAGGGAGGGAAAGGGAAGGAAGAAGAGGAAAGAAGGGAGGGAGGAGGAGGTGAAAGAAAGGAAGGAAAAAGAAAAGGGGAGGGAGGAGGGAAGGAAGGTGGAGATGAAAGGAGGAAAGAAGGGAATGGGAGGGAGGGAAGGAAGAAGAGGAAAGAAGGGAGGGAGGAGGAGGTGAAAGGAAGGAAGGGAAAAAGGGGAGGGAGGAGGGAAGGAAGATGGAGATGAGGGAAGGAAAGAAGGGAGTGGGAGGGAGGGAGGGAAGGAAGAAGAGGAAAGAAGGGAGGGAGGAGAAGGTGAAAGAAAGGAAGGAAAAAGAAAAGGAGAGGGAAGGAAGGACGGTGGAGATGAAAGGAGGAAAGAGGGGAGTGGAAGGGAGGGAAAGGGAAGGAAGAAGAGGAAAGAAGGGAGGGAGAAGGTGAAAGGAAAGAAAGGAAGGAAAAAGAAAAGGGGAGGGAGGAGGGAAGGACGGTGGAGATGAAAGGAGGAAAGAAGGGAGGGAGGGAAGGAAGGAAGGAAAGGGGAGGGAGGGAAGGACAAAAAGGGAAAGAGGGAAAGGGGAGGGGGGCTTCCGCGGGGAAAGGGGCGCCCGGGGGCCCTTCCAGGCAGCCCACCTCCCGCCCGGGGAGGCTCCATCCCGGCACACCCCCTGCCAGCCGCCGCCGCTCGATTGTTCGCCCGCCAAGCAGGAAAGGGAAGAGCGGGCGGCCCTCGCCCCCCCTCCCCCCCACCCCTTGACCCTCCCCCTCCCTCCCTCCCCCTCCCGGGGGGGCCGCCAGCATCCCTGCGCAGGAGCCCNCCCTCTCTCTCCCCCCCCTTCCCGGCGTACCATGAAGTCGGCGGCGAAGTTGTCCTCCCCGTGGCGCTCGGCGGCCTCCTTCATGGCCCGCACGCGCTGGATGAAGCGCCTCAGGATCTCCTCCTGCTCCATCCTCCGCCGCCGCCGCAGCAGCAACGCCGCCGGCGACCCAGCCTGAGGAGCCGCCCGGCTTGCCTGCCGCTCCCGCCGCCGCCCCAACTTCCGGCCCCTCCTCAGCGAGCCTCTTGCCCCCCCCCCGCCGGGAGGGCCCCCCGACTTCCTCCGCGCCGCGGCCGCTCCCTCCCTCCCTCTCTCTATCTCTATCTCTCTCTCTCTCGCCGCCGCCAACGCCGAAAGACGGAACGGCGCGATCCTCCCTCCCTGCTAGCCTGCCTTGCCCGCGCGCAAGCGCAAGTCCCCTCCGCCGGGCCCCGCCCCTCGCCGTGTGGCTCAGGCCGCGCCGCGCCGCCATTGGCGAGCGGCGGGCGCCGGTGCCCGCGGATTGGCTCGGCCGCTAGTCCCGCCTTCTCTCCGTACCGCGGGAGAGGCTTCCTTTTTGCCCACCCCTACTTTATTCCCTGGGAATGGGCTCATCCCACGGTTTCGGATCTGGGGCTCTGGGATGTACCATTGTGGTTCGGGAGGAGGAGGGGGTCAGCCTTGAAAGCATAGGGAAGCCCGGCCCGGGGTTCAGACGGGAATGGCTTCATCTCCCGAGGCTGGGATTGAGGCTGGGTGGGGGGGAGGAGTGGGGGCTGGGTGGCTGAGCTCACCTGGGACCCCTTTTGCCATCTTGCATGCAGCCCAGTCCTGAAGGTGCTGTGCCAACCCGGGTCTAGAGCGTTGTGTGAATGCCACCAAAGATGCGTTTTTCAGTAAGCCTCGCAGAGGGGTGGGTGGGGGTGGGCTAGCCTTTAATGCAATGCACAGGAGGTCTTGATTTCTTTATGCGCTTCCTGGGTTCGTGTCCCACCTTTTGCACAGGACTAAAGTTGGGATATAGAGATAGTCCTCGACTTACAACGGTTCGTTTAGTGACCGTTCAAAGTGACAGCAGCCCTGAAAAAAGCGACGAGTATTTTTCACACTTAACGACCGTTGCAGCAGCTTCCCAAGGTCACATGATCAAAACCCAGACGCTTGGCAACTGACTCGTATTTATGACGGTCGCAGTGTCCTGGGGTCACGTGATCCTCTTTTGCGACCTTCTGACAAGCAAAGTCCATGGGGAAGCCAGATTCACTTAACAACCAGGTTACTCATTTAACAGCTGCAATGATTCACTTAACAATTGTGGCAGGAAAGGTCGTAAAAGGGGGCAAAACTCACTTAAACAAGTGTCCCACTTAACAGAAATATTGGGCTCAATTGTGGTCGTAAAAGGAGGATCGCCTGTACAGCAGGTAATCCTCGACTTAACGACCACAATTGAGCCCAAAGTTGTTGAGTGAACTTGTCAGATTACAAAAGGTCCAGCAGTCCCTCTTCTACAGCTTTCTTCCCAACAGCCCTGCTAGGTAGGCTTGGCTAAGAGAGAATCCCTTGCCCAGATCCTTCAGTGAGTTCCATAGCAAAGGGTGAACTGGAACCTACTGAATAAATAATAAATAAGCCCTCGTAATCAATACACAAACTGACTCCTGATTCACATCACAATGTAGGAAGGGCTTCATAAGCTAAATTGCCGTGCACACAAAGGGTGGGGGAACACAACAGGGACATGTGTGCCCCCTGTGAAGCTACTGCAGACCTTTCTCATAACACGCAAGGCTGCCTGTGACTACATCAATAGGGCTTCTCTGGCTACCGTGTTGTTTAATTAGCAAGTCACACAAATAAGGGCCACTTTAGCACTTTGGGTTTTAAGTTTATCCCTCCATAAGTGCCACACCAGAAGTGGAAACGGGAACATTGGGTTTAGTTAGGTGCAGTTTCCCCTTTATGGAGTCCTTGGTGCTGTCTGAGCTTGGTGGTTTTCTTGCAGACGTTTCGTGACCCAACGTGGTAACATCATCAGTGCTAGAACGAAGTGGGGTTTGCAAGGAGGAGGGGGGAAGAAGAAGAGGAAGAGAGAATGACGAGAGCTTTGGGACCCTTGGTGTTCTCTGAGTTGGTGGTTTTCTTGCAGACATTTCATGACCCAACTAGGTAACATCATCAGTTCTAGAAGGCAGTGGAGTTTGCAGAGAGGAGGAGGAGGAGGAGGAGGAGGAGGAGTAGAAGAACTGAGGAGTCCTTGGTACTCTCTGAGCTTGGTGGTTTTCTTGCAAACGTTTCATGACCCAACTAAGTAACGTCATCAGTGCTACAAAATAGTGCGATTTGCTCTTTGCTTATATATAATACAACCCCTCTCCCTTCAACCACTGATGATGTTACCTAGTTGGGTAATGAAACGTCTGGGAAAAAACCCCCAAACTCAGAGAGCACCAAGGACTTATTAACCATGTTTTTATAGATTAGTAACCGGGTAGCCTCATGCAACAAACTTGCATGCATGTCATGATTTTCAAGCCACAACGACTGGACTTCTGTAGCATCATACATACTAAAACATTTTTGAATTCCATATTATTTCGGGCCAAATATGAATCCAGCTAGCGGTTATCCAGAAGGTTTTTCTCTGAAAGTGCAACAGCTGACAATTTCTGCTGGAGACACGGAAGGAAGTTTAGGCTGACTTCCCAAGAAGCCGGGTGACGTGATTTTCATGATGCAGATGCAAAATTATTTAAAGTAAACAGGAAATGGAATCAGGATGTAAGGTGGACAGCTTCCCTGTCCAGAAATTGTAATTAAAAATAAGTCCATGGCCTTAGTATTCTGCTGTATATGGGGAATAAGAAGATGTAATAAAGTCTTTTTGTCCTTAAATCTAAGATAAGGAATAATTCAGAAGGTTTATTTGTTGAGGTACATTAATTTCACTTAGAACAGTGTCATAAAATTAAATTTTAGGCTGGCGTAGCTGGATTGGACTTATATCAACCCAGGCCAATAGAAAACAGTGGAAAATTCAGTATATCGGCTTATGCTAAATTACTAGAGCCAGTTT
>NW_015388791.1:64883-100913 GCF_001527695.2 Protobothrops mucrosquamatus
CATGCGCGGTGCTCCCGGGCAGGGAAAGTCCTCGACTTACGACCGGCTGGGTAGTCCTCGACTTACGACCGGTTTAGTCCTCGACTTACGATCGGTTTAGTCCTCGACTTACGTCCGGTTTAGTCCTCGACTTACGACCGGTTGGGGTCGCGGCATTAAAAAGGTTGAGAACCACTGGGTTAAGGGCTAGAAAGCAAGAGCTCATGAGTTCAAGTCCCGCCTTAGCCATGAAAGGCAGCTGAGTATTTCTGAGCCAGTCTCTCTCTCTCAACCCAATAAGAGGAGGAAGATGTGTGGATATGTTCACCGCCTTGAGTTATTTGTAAAAATAATAAAGACAGGCTACAAATAAATGTAACTTAAGAAGAACAATGTTTAGCGCCTTTCAAACCCAATTTGAAAATAGGTCTGCTATTTTTAAATAGATGTCAGCAATAATAATAATAATAATAATAATAATAATCTGTAAGCAAGAACTGGTGGGATCATAAAATAGAGAAAGTCATAGAAAATGATAAAATTAAATTGTTCTGGGACTTCAGAATTCAAACAGACAAGCACCTGCAACATAACACCCCGGACTTAACAATTGTCGATAAGAAAGACAAAAAAAGTCTGGATAGTGGACGTGGACATGCCTGGAGACAGCAGAATAGACGAGAAAGAACTGGAGAAGAGAACAAAATACAGAGACCTACAAATAGAAATAGAAAGACTGTGGCAAAGGCAAGCAAGGGTAGTACCAATAGTAATAGGCGCCTTGGGTGCAATCCCAAAACAACTGGAGCACCACTTGAACACCATCATCGGCATTGACAAATTCGCCATTAGTCAATTGCAAAAGGCGGCCTTACTAGGAACCGCTTCCATCCTGCGAAGAGATCTGTAATACCATCCAACATCCACATCTGCCTATCCCAGGTCCTTGGTAAGGACTTGATAGGTAAACAAAAATGCCAAATCCAGTCTGAACATCTGGCTGACTGTGCGATGAGCAATAATAATAATAATTAAAACAAAGTTGGAAAGGACGTTGGAGATCATCTAGTCCAACCCCCTGCTCAGGCAGGAAACCCTGTACTAGACATATCCCATTCTTGCAACCGTTCTTCATATGTTTTAGCCTTTAAATGAAGATATTTAGTTCATTAAGGCTTACTGAATTTATTTTATTCGTGCACACCAAGCACACACCGTGCATCCTCACCGCTATTGTGCCAGGAAATGAAGTTCAGACAAGTTTCTTCCTGCGACATGCATTACACAAGAGAGCATTCATACAGTCAGGGTGAACCAGCTGCCCTTGTGTTTCACCTTTTTATTGCATTCTATCTCCCAGAAGGTCAAACTTTCGTTGTATATTGTCAGGCACTGAAAACCACAATTAACACCTTCAACCGTCCTCCAAGCAACGCCTGAATAAAATCTGAAGAAAGTGACCCTGCAATTTCAAAAATCAATGAATTTCTGATCATGGGCAAGACAAACCGAGGTTTAGCTTTCATTTTTTCAAATCATTCAGTCTGAAATAAATATGAATATATTCATTTTGGTGTTTATTTCTGTGGTGCATTGACTTGTGACAATAAAACGGATCCACTTTATGACAAGCTGATGTCCCAATCATAAAAAAAAAATTCACATTTCCAAAACCGGTGAAAGAAACGTTTCAGCTTTTTGACGATCCTTCTTGAGCACACCTACTGTCTACCTGGGACAGGTGTGTAACAAAACACATTTGCTAATCCCATAAATTGTCACGCCTCCCACCTTAACCAACTTTGTCCTCCAGACACGACAAATGTACCCCTAAAATTATACCTCATCTCTGTGGTCCTCCATCAGAAGCCTTAAAATAGTTTAACTTCTTGTAATCGGACCTTAAATTAAATTCAGTTATTATAAAAAAGAAAAGCTTTCTTTTTTTATAAACAAAAATGTATCTCGATACAAAATATACCATGAATACAAATGTTTTATAAACAGGACCCGGCTGGAAAAAAGAAATGTATTGTATCCAACAGCTCAAAACATGGAGCCCTCTGATGCATTAGCCCTTAATTTCCACAATTCCCCATCAGTTAGGGAGAAATTACCATTTTTAAAAAAGAACGTATCTCGATAAGGCTGTTTTATATTCACTCATCCTAAATAACTGAAATATCACTGGCCTCAGTTAATGTTTTTGGGGAATACTCTTTGAAGGCTGGGCTATAATTTACTGCCTGTTGTTAGTTTTCTTTTTCTATGCATCTCCTGAGCATATGGAAACCATTAATCATGGGAAATTAGGTAGCCCGCCCTTGGTTACTAACAGCCTCATGTATATTTCAGTCCAAGGCAACGTATTCTACTAATTTCTGGCTTAGAATTGAAAAACAAAGAATCCTGTTGCGAATTCAAAGCTTGGAACACCTTCTGTAGGCAACTATTTGAAGTATATTTTATTTCACGTCTCAAAATTCAAAGCACCGTTGACAGATCCTATCCCAGTTTCTCAAGCTGCACCGGAAAATCAGAACCAATCAAAATGCCATTTTAAGATCTTTATCAACTGGGTGTTGAATGTATAAGACAGGGGTAGGCAACCTTGGCCTTTATGACTCGTGGACTTCAACTCCCAGAATTCCTGAGCCAGCCATGCTGAGGGGAAAGGGAGAGGTTTCCAAGCTGAGCCATGCTGGCTGAGGAATTCTGGGAGTTGAAGTCCACAAGTCATAAAAGAGCCAAGGTTGCCTACCCCTGGTATAAGACAACAGTGCTTGTGCTACAGGTAGTCCTGGACTGCAGTTGTTAAATTAGTAACACGGTTGTTAAGTGAATCTGGCTTCCCCCATTGACTTTGCTGGTCAAAAAGTCACCTGACTCCAGGACAGTGCAACAGTCATAAATACGAGTCAGTTGTCAAGCGTCTGAATGTTGATCATGTGACACTGGGGATGCTGCGAATGGCATTGTGTGAAAACTGGTCGTAAGTCGCTTTTTTTCACGGCCGTTGCAAATTCGGTCACTAAATGAACTCTTGCAAGTCGTGGTCTCTCTGTATTAAATTACTGATTTTGATTTATTAACAGTTGTGTGAGTGCGTGTGTGTGTGTGTACGCATGCAATAATATTGAATCGTATTCAATGCATAGTACAAAGCTAGGACTAATACGAGGTGTAAAACGAAAATATTTTAACTTCCTGATTTGAAAACGCTGTGCTAAATTTTTATCTAAAATGGGGCCAGCGTAATATTATTCATAGGGGCATTGTATACACGAGTACATCTATAACAGTCCTGTTATAACATTTCCATCTTATTTGCTTCCAGCACCCTTAATGTAGATTTTCCTCTTTGTCTTTGACCTATTATTTCAAATGGGCTCATGTATTTTGACTACCGTACAGTTTACCCTACGGAGATGTCTCTTGTTTGCAGAAACTGAAGTGAAATTTCTGTAGCATTCCCGTGCTTTGAAACCTCCTTTTTCATGTCATGAAAGAGCCTTGCTAAGTCAGACCCAAGTGTCCTTTTCTTAACTCTTCTTTTTTATTTCCACTGTGGTTGAAGCGTGGGCGTGGAATGCATTAAGCTATCTTTAAGGGCTGATTACAGTGTTCAAAACGAGCCCTGGAGAATCTCCCTCGCAGCAGCTCCGACCGTCTCTTCATGGCAGGGCAGGATTTTAAATATATCTTTAGAATCTGGTGCAATCTAAAACGCTCTAAAACTAACAGGGTTGCTAACAGCCTCGCCTTTGTGGTAGTGTCATCACGGCACGCAAGACAAATCTAGAGATGAGTTGTCATCATGTAGTAACATCTAGGGCCTTGTGCATGGTAATTATATATATATATATATATATATATATATATATATATATATATATATATATACAGAGAGAGAGAGAGAGAGAGAAAGAGAGAGAGAAAGCCTTGTCATTTTTTTACTGTAGGCACAATGGCACACATTAAAAATGAAATTTAGTTGCTTGCTCTCAAAGTGTACACATACGTTATGTACACATACATAACACACATTTAAACATACTATATACAACATATGTATAGACCTACACCCTTACATATAAGTAACATAAATATTAATCACTGTTCATCTTGAATACATAATGGAAGGAGGAAGCTTTATATGTGTGTGTGTGTGTGTATTAATGTAATAATATATATGTATATATATGTATATATATTAATGTAATAATAATATATAATAATATATAATAATATATAATAATATATAATCTAATATAATATAATTAATATAATATAATATAATATAATATAATATAATATAATATAATATAATATAATATAATATAATAATATAATATAATATAATAATATAATAATATAATATAATATAATAATATAATATAATATAATATAATATAATATAATATAATATAATATAATATAATATAATATAATAATATAATATAATATAATAATATAATATAATATAATATAATATAATATAATATAATATAATATAATATAATATAATAATATAATAATATAATATAATATAATATAATATAATATAATAATACAATACAATACAATACAATACAATAGTATACTGAACTCAGCAAGATTTATTTATCAGCATAGAATTAGGTTGTAAAAATTTATTCAGCTGCAACGGTTGTTTGAGGTCCCAGGCAGTTTCGGAGCATTCAAAAGTTTGTCCCATGATTTATTTTTTTATAAGGAAGGCTTAAGAACCGAACCTGGATTTTCCTTAACTTAGTTTTGCACTTGCATTAACAACAAACAAATGTATACTTAACTTGCAAATGTGTAACAGAAATACTTGCCTTTCTAGACTCCTGGCCCGTCTGATCTTTGTAAATATTGGTGGCAAACAACGATTGCTGTATTTACTTGCGAAAAAAAGCATCATTTCTTGGAAGGCAAATTTCTGCTGTTGGTGTTCCTCATGAAAGTTTAGACCGGGGTCTTCAAATTTGGCCCTTTGATGACTTGTGGACTTCAACTCCCGGAATTCCTCAGCCAGGTATACTGGCTGAGGAATTCCAGGAGTTGAAGTCCACAAGTCATCAAAGGGCCAAGTTTGAAGACCCCTGTCTTAAATCTAACAAACAAAATGGAGGCTGACTGAGGAATTCTGGGAGTTGAAGTCCACAAGTCATCAAAGGGCCAAGTTTGAAGACCTCTGCTTGTGGATTTCAACTCCCAGAATTTCTCAGCCAGGCACGCTGGCTGAGGAATTCTGGGAGTTGAAGTCCACAAATCATAAAAGGGCCAAGTTTGAAGACCCCTGCTTGTGGACTTCAACTCCCAGAATTCCGTCCAAAGTTACGACAACACTGAAAAAAGTAACTTATGACCGTTTTTCACACAACCGTTGCAGCATCTCCATGGTCACGTGATCTAAATTCAGACGCTTGGCAACTGACTGGTATTTATGACAGTTGCAGCATCCCAGGATCATGTGATCCCCTTTGGCGACCTTCTGACAAGCAAAGTCAATGGGGGAAGCCAGATTAACTTAACAACCATGTCACTAATTTAACTGCAGTGATTCACTTAATAACTGTGGTTCTTAAGAACCACAGTTCTTAATAACCACAGAAAGGTCATACAATGGGGCAAAATTAATGTATCAAATGTCTTAGTTAGCAACAGAAATTTTGGGCTCAATTTTAGTTGTAAGTCAAGCACAACCCTGTATGGAGGTATAGCTTAAATACTAGTGTCTGTTGGACTTGGCTACTTATAACCAGTATAAATAAATAAAACAAATGAGAGCTGTGGACTTTTTTCAATTTTCTAAAGACATCTGCGTGGTCTAAGTGGAATGACACAATCATTCTTTGAAATAAAAGCTGATGGTGGAGTCTGTCCCTGGACTTTGCGGCATCTCTTCCCACTGAATTATAATTTTAGAATTAATTTTAAATCCGAAAGATGAAATTTGATGAATAGATAAAAGAAAAAGTCGCATGATGCAGGAACTCGGCTGCAAATAAAAAAGGCAACTGTTAAAAAAAAATAATTAGGACCCTACCTTTGTCTGCTGAATTTGAAATAGAAATTACACATTGAGGAAGAAGCTTCCAGACAAGATTTTTACAGATAATCCTTCTTTTGTATGCGTTTATTCATTCGTTTATGTCACATCCTTCATATGGAAACCACTCAGCTTTTCTCATTTCTTCCATCATTTTTCTTTCCACAGGAGAAAAAAAAATCTGCTGAGGAGGAAATATAGAAGAAACCACGTAATGTATTTGGATGCCAAAGCTAGCACTCTCTATTTGCAATAGCATTTTTAAAAATAAAATAAACATTAAGAATGTACTCTTTTTTTCTTGGGAGTTTTGACTTCTGAGCCACAGAATTGGGACTAATTCAGAGTACACTTGTGCTGAACTGAAATAAGTATTTTTAGGTACAAGAAATTTTACCAAAATCTATCTTTTGGTAAAAACAACAACAACAACAACATATAAAACAAGCATTAAATTGACAAAATCTGTATTGCTTGAGTTGCTGGTATTGATGGTTTAAAAAGGAGATGAGTGAGGTTCAGAACCAAATTAAAATGATTTATTGCATACTAGTTTGACTGTTTTCACTTACAAAAAAAACAGGTTATAAATTAATGACAAATACATTGTTTTGGACAGTTTCCCCTTGTTCAGATGCATGAAAATACAAGTAGTCCTCAATTTACAATCATTTGCTTAGCGACCATTCGAAATGACAACGGCACTCAAAAGAGTCACTTAATGGCCGTTTTTTCACACTTATGACTGTCGCAACATCCCCGCGGTCACATGATCAAAATTCAAATGCTTGGCAACTGACTCGCATTTATGACGGTTGCAGTGTCCCAGGTCACATGATCACTTCTTGTCAAGCAAAGTCAGCGGGGAGGCCAGATTCTCCTCACAAGCACGTTAGTTACTAATTTAATTTAAAAACTGCCGTGATTCGCTTAGCAACTGTGTCCAGGAAGGTCGTAAAGCGGGGCAAAGCTTATTCAACAACCGCCTCTCTTAGCTGTGGAAATTTCGGGCTGAATTGTGGTCATAAGGCGAGGTCTGCGAAGTGAAATGATCTCTTTCAAAAAAATAATAATAATAATTGCGTTGCAGGTGATTAAAGAAACCTGGTTAAAGCTTATAAGCCACGATATGGCTTTGGCGTTTTACTATGAGGTTTCAGCCCTGAGTTTTCTGAATTAATCCCTCCAGTTGCAGCTCAGTCCACAAGTTGGGGTTGTGCAAATTGTGTATCAGTGCGGGGCTGGGGAGGTAAAATAATGTCAAGCCCAAATTCTGGAAATATTCCCGGAGATTTGCGGGGAAAACAAACCCCAGAGGAGAATCTCCAGAAATAACCCCTGAAGTGCGGTATGGATGCAAAAACGACCCGTTCTCTGCGCTAATACGCTCAAGCGTAGCCAAAGGGGAGTGGTGGAACGATTGCGCGCAGTACTCTCCCGGTTCCCACTCGGCTCCCCCTAACATGGCTATCGGCTTCTTCCTGTCCTACCTCTATTGCAGTCCTCCACTTCTGCTTTGTACTATCCTCCCGGCGTGGCCGCTCCCTCGTGATGTTGGCGGCGAAGGCTGATCAGAACAGAAACCAGATCGAGGCGAGAGCCTCTTCGCTTCGCTCCGCCTGTTTCCACTCAACAGCCCCTAACATGGCTGCCTGGCTCTTCCGATCTCGTCTCTATTGCAGCTTCCTAGCACGGCCG
Source organism: Protobothrops mucrosquamatus (assembly GCF_001527695.2). NCBI lineage: Eukaryota > Metazoa > Chordata > Lepidosauria > Squamata > Viperidae > Protobothrops > Protobothrops mucrosquamatus. The sequence goes on from NW_015388791.1 coordinate 72,619, forward strand.
AGCCCGCATCCGGTCCGTTTCCTTTAAGTCTCCCGTTTCCGCTCCTGACGGCGCCCGCCGGCCACGCGACAATAGCGACAGCTTCAGAAACAGCGCTGCAAGCGTGTAGAAGACACAACGTGGTTATTGCTCGTGGGGAATCAGCACCTCTCCCCCTTGCCCGCCAGTGCCCCTCATTCGCTCCCAGCCCCTATCATGGCTGCCTGCTTCTTCCTGGCAACTCGACTGCTCCCTGTTGCAGTCCGTTGTTGTGGTTGTTATTGCGAGCGCTTGAGAGCCAGTGAGAGCCCTCTAGTGGCTCAGGCTGGCATTGCGAATGGAATGGAATGGAATAGAAGTCTTCAAACTTGGCCCTTTTACGACTTGTGGACTTCAACTCCCAGAATTCCTCAGCCAGCTGAAGTCCACAAATCATAAAAGGGCCAAGTTTGAAAACCCCTGGAATAGAATAGAATGCAATAGAAAATATGGAATGAAATGGAATAGAATAGAATGCAGGAGTAGAGTAGAGTAGAGTAGAGAATAGAATAGAATAGAATATTGGACTGGACTGGACTGGACTGGACCTAGACTAGAATAGACTAGAATATTGGACTGGACTGTACCTAGACTAGACTAGACTAGACTATTGGAATGGAATGGAATGGACTAGACCAGTGGTTCTCAAGTTTTTTAATGCCGCGACCCCCAATCGGTCGTAAGTCGAGGTCTAAACCGGTCGTAAGTCGAGGACTAAACTGGTCGTAAGTCAAGGACTACCCAACCGGTCGTAAGTTGAGGACTTTCCCTGCCGGGAGCGCTGCGCATGCGTGGTTCCACCCCCTGCGCCGGCCAAGGCGTAGCTAGCAAGCGGCAGGGACGGAGCAGGCCGACCACCAGCTGGCCCAGCCCAAGGGAGGTAAGGCACCCACCGGAAAAGGGGAAAAAAAATGGTGGACAGCCTTGCTTGGCGACCCCCGTGAAATGGTCGATCGACCCCAAATGGGGTCGCGACCCATAGGTTGAGAACCGCTGGACTAGACCTAGACTAGACTAGACTAGACTAGACTAGACTAGAATAGACTAGAATAGAATAGAATAGAATAGAATAGAATAAATTAGAATAGTTGGGAGCCAATGTGAAAGCAACAACAGGCAATGATGATGTTACCTAAAAAAACTATTCAGAAAAATCTATTGTTTTTCTTTGACTAAAGATTGTCTGGCCATAACTTATATCACTGCTACTTACCTTCATTTTAACAAATATTGAAAGCTCTCCAGTGTTCTTCAAGTTTATATGCCAACAACTTTCAATTGTCATGCCAGCAAGCATTGTCAAAACGTTTTAATATTGTGTTTTTCCAATAACTAAGAAACTCTGACAAAGTAAAATAATTTAATTTATTTAATGCAGAATTATAACCTTAATATAGCATGCAAAATTTATTGCTTCCAAACATGCCACTTTGTCAAGAGCATATTAAATCAAGTTTGTGGATGCAATTAAACCTTTATAGACAAATATAATTATTAATTGTGAAGTCACATTGGTTCATTTAATTTTATAAAGCTAATCAACGCGTGCACTCCAATTCTTCCACACATTTCATCAAATTAGGGATAACTCTTACATCTCCTGTTGAATCAATTTGATCCCTTGATTAGGACGAGATATATTTCTTACTAATTTTAATGACAATGTTAAACGGTAACATAGAATGATACTTTAAAGCAACTTTCAAAAGTCTCAGAACATGTACATGTAATAACCTGAATAACATCAGATGATCAGGAGGAAAATATGTTTAATTTAAAAAAAAACCAATAAGTTTGCAACTAATGAATGTTCTGCCTTTCAGCTTGTCAAAATTGGCAAAATTCTGTTCTCCTTAAGCTCGACTTACAACAGGATCTATGATTATTTAGATGAAATTTGCAAGCTGGCTTAATTGTTTTCTAAATCCTGGCTTGATCAGGCAAGGATGTTTTTGTTTGGGTTAACAATGTTTCAAACGCCAGAAAGCTTTAGTGCGAAAGAACAGGCTCATGGATCAACCTCTACAGACATGGAATAAAAGAAGATAACGATAATACAGTGCCAATTTAAAGGATCAAAGTCCAAAATTGCCATTACTAAGCAAGACAGTTAGAGTTCTGCCCCGCTCTTCTTTGCCACCGTTGTTAAATGAATCACTGCAGTTGTTAAGTTAGTGACAGGGTTGTTAAGCGAATCTGGCATTCCCCCATTGACTTTGCTTGTCAGAAGTCCGCAAAAGGGGATCACATGATCTTGGGACACTGCGACCGTCATAAATATGAGTCAGTTGCCACGCGTCTGAATTTTGATCACGTGACCACGGTCGTTAAGTGTGAAAAACAGTCCTAAGTCGCTTCTTTCAGTGACGTCGTACCTCTCGGTCACTAAACGAACTGTCATTAAGTTAAGGACGTATGATTTTTCATTGGGATTTTCATCTGTGGAAATTCTCAAGTCATCCAGCTTGTCTCAAACGAGTTTTTTTTCCTCTCTTTTCAAAAAGGCAAGTGGACTTTCTGTTTTGCCTTGAAGTCTCAAAGGAACGTCTTCGAGGAAATACAAAAAAAAAAAAATCCAGTTGCCTTTTTGGGAGAAAAAACAAAAAAACCCACCTTTAAGAAATTGGGCTTTTCACACTGCTTCCAGACCCCCGTTTTCACACCCAGCAAACCCACCAACATACAAACTAAGATTCATTACAACAGTACTTCCTTTCCCAACACGACACATTTTCTGAAGCATCTAGTTTCTAGCCCAGTGGTGGCGAACCTGTGGCACGCGTGCCGGAGGCGGCACTCGGAGCCCTCTCTGTGGGCACACGTGCCGTTGCCCCAGCCTCGCCTCCCCCCGCGACCCCCTCCTCACCAGCAGCCCCCCTGGAGGAGAGTCGCCCCCAAGCGTGGGCCACGCGGAGCAGCGCAGCCAAGGACATGGCAGCCAGGCAGCGTAGACAAGACTCTGCCCTCACGCCCCATCGCACACAGTTGATGCTGCGGGGTGTGGGCAGAGGGCGTGGCCGCCACGGCGCTGCTGGGCTGCCTGGGCGATCTGCGGCGGGCCCTGGAGGCGGTGAGTGGCCCTGGGGGCAGGCAGGGTAGGGGACGGGGTGGGGGCGGAGCAGAGGGTGGAGTGGGGGCGGGGCCAGTTTTTGGGCACTCGGTCTCTAAAAGGTTCGCCATCATTGTTCTAGCCCAGGGGTAGGCAACCTTGGCTCTTTTATGACTCGTGGACTTCAACTCCCAGAATTCCTGAGCCAGCCATGCTGAGGGGAAAGGGAGAGGTTTCCAAACTGAGCCATGCTGACTCAGGAATTCTGGGAGTTGAAGTCCACGAGTCATAAAAGAGCCAAGGTGGACTACCCCTGGGCTAGCCAATTCTGTTGGATTTCAACTCCCAGAATCCCCCCAATAGCACCAGATTATGAGAGGTGAAGCCCAACACATTCAAAGGCCATTAAAACCCGGGCAATCCACCTTGTAAATGTAAATTCGTCCTGTAGGTAAATCATAGCATCTTAGAATACAAAGTGCAGGTGTGTATATATATATATATATATATATACTTTAAAAAAAATTGTGGGCAGGGGGAGAATCCTAAAGGGTTTATTCTCCTTGATCCACTGTTTTAAACACAGAATCTTCCCCTAGGGTTTTGCAGAGTTCATTCAGCCTTTGCTGCATTTTTGGCATCCCCGCCAGTTGCGATTCAAGTCTCTGCTTCTCCTCACTCAGAGTTAAGCGGATAGCGGTGTCCAACTCTTCGAAACGCCAGCCTCCTTCTCCGTCAAACTGGAGCAAGTGCGTGTGGTACTTCCTGCGGAATAAAAAGAGGGAAGGGGGGAAAAAACTCACTATAAAATCGAGCGACGGGACCCCTGCGTTAATACTGTATATACTCACAACTGGGTTGTACAGTTCTTTATAGCCAGTTTGGTACTCTCTCCCTCCAACTTTCCCTGGGGGGGGGATAAGATACAGAATACAGAGTAACAGAAGGGACCTTGGAGGTCTTCTAGTCCAACCCCCTGCTCAAGCAGGAGACCCTCTACCATTTCAGACAGTTTCTTCTTAAAAATCTCCACTGAAATTCAATCAATCAATCAGAATAGATCTGGAAGGGACCTTGGAGGTCTTCTAGACAAATCACACACACACACACACACACACACACACACACACACTCAAGAAGGAGACCCTATACCATGGTTCAGGAATTCTGGGAGTTGAAGTCCTCAAGTCATAAAAGAGCCAAGGTTCCTCACCCCTGCCCTATACCATTTCAGACAAGTGGCTGTCCAATTTCTTCTTAAAAATCTCCACTGAAATTCAATCGATCGGTCAATCAATCAGCATAGAGCTGGAAGGGACCTTGGAGGTCTTCTAGTCCAACCCCCTAGCCTAGCCCATTCCAGAGAAATGGGTTGTCCAGTCTCTTCTTAAATGGAGAGAAGAAGAAGAAGCACCCTCAACTTCTGGAGGCACGTCGTTCCCGCTGATTAAAGCTGGGAAGTCTTGACCGGGAAACCCTTTCCAAATGACAAGGTGTAAGAACTCTGTAGTTACTATTTATTTAAGCAGTAGAGCAGGGGTGTCAAACTCAATTTCATTGAGGGCCGCATCAGCATTGCGGTTGCCCTCGGGAGGCCGGGTGAGTGTGGCCAGGGTGTGTGTGGCCTACTGGGTGGGCGTGGATGGAGTGTGTGTGGCCTACTGGGTGGGCGTGGTTTCGGCAGACAGCGGGGCGCTCTCCTCACAGCGCCGAGAGGTTGAGCTGGGCGGTGCGAAGCTCGCCAGCTTTGCACCTTGCTGCCTGCTGAAACTGTGCAGGCTGGGGGCGAAGCAGCATTGCACTTCTCATCAGATTCGCGCCGCCCGCCTCAGCTCTTGGCGCTGTGAGGAGAGCGCCCCGCTGCCTGCCGAAACCGGGCAGGCTAGGTGCTGGGCGGCCTCGCGTTTCTTTTTGGATTTGCGCCGCCCAGCCCAGCCTCTCGGCACTGTGAGGAGAGCGCCCCGCTGCCTGCCGAAACCCCTCCCCTGGAGCCCATCAAGCCGGATATGTGAAGTAGGCGAGGGCCATTTGCTGGCCACTTCCAGGCGATGGTGCATTTCTTCATTCCTCACAAAGGGGGACACCTCCCCAGCATGCACCCAGGGGATGGGGCCGATGCGGCAGGGACTGGTTCCTCGCTGTTTCCAGACGGCCTTGTGGAGCTAAGACTGAATGCGTTTCAGCATAGATGGCCACCACAAAATGGTACATTGGCTCCCGGCCGGCCTGGGCCAGGGCCAAGGCAGCGGGGGCCGTTCCCTCAATGTTTCCAAGATGGCTTCGCGGGCCACATGAAGCCACTTCGCGGGCCGCATCCGGCCCCCAGGCCTTGTGTTTGACATGTCTGCAGTAGAGGCTCAAAGCCACATTATGTGATGCCCCACGGAAAGACGAGGAAGAGGGAAGCGTATATTCCTCTTATAGTGACTCACCAAAGAGACAGCCTGTGACTTATTGAAAGCAGGGATATGCCGGCACTTTTTGCAGCCTGGAATATTTTTCCTTCCACATCAACGCTGACAGCGCTGGTACATTCATCTAGCAACGCGTATTTCGGCCTTGCAAAGAAGACAAACACGATTATTCTTTTTCTTTCTGCTGTTCCCCTGAATACTGTACAGGTACTCCTCGGCTTACGGCCATTCTTTTAGTGACTGTTTGAGGTTACAACTGCCTCTCATGTGTCTGATTAACGAAACACTTAAAAGAACTCTCAGGCATTTCTTTTCATTAACCTAAAAGCCTTTATTAAGGTTACAGAGATGTCAGAACGGCATGGTGGATTGCTAAGATCTGATTTTCTCTTCCGTTGCACATAACATTCCAGGCATTTTTCCCTCCCCTATTTTGGGGTCATGATTCACATCTTCCAATTAACTTGGAAGATGTGATTCACTTCCAGTTCCTTTTTCCCGGGCTTTCCTTATATTCTCCTCCCCTTTCACTGTTGCCAGATTTAACTATAAAAATACCAGACAGTTCTGCATATTGTCAAAGCAAGAATATACAGTATTTGCAGCGTTGACACTGCCATTCAAAGAGTGACTTATGATTGTTTTTCACGCTTATGACTGTTTCAGCATCACTGTGGCCACGTGATCCAAATTCAGACGCTTGGCAATTAGTTCATAGTTATGACGGTGGCAGCGTCCCAGAGCAGTGTGACCCCCTTTTGCAACTTTCTGACAGGCCAGATCAATGGGGAAGCCAGATTCACTTAACAACGGTGTCAAGAAAGGTCGTAAAACGGGGAAAAACTCACTTAACAACATTTCTCCTGATCCCAGGATGGACAATTTCTCCGCTTCAACGCAACTGGATTGCCAGAAGAAGCGTCGATGGGTGTCCCTGTTTCATTTCCTCTCAAAGGCCAGTAATATTTATATTTGCTGTTTATCGACACCACTGCTCGTTTTTCACTCACACCATTTCCAACCCACACGTTTCTCATTAAAAACGACTATTTTTTCCCTTCTTGCAGATCTCCGGAGGAAGATATGGCTGAAATCTCCTCTTTTCGTCTTACCTCCTTTCAGCTGACTGAGGGCTTTTCACAGAGCCCGGAGGAAGCCTCCTACTGTCCTTGGAAAGTGGCACGGGATAAATTGCATCATGCCAGACACATTGGATAGAATCCATAGCTTCTGGAGGACACCCAGTTGCCGCCCGTGCGTTTTTTATTTCCCTTTTTCAGAATCTCTCTGAACGAAATCCACACCAAGAGGTGACTCAATAGGTCTCGTTCTTTTTGCTTTGCTGGATCCCGTTGTTGTTAATTCTTTGCTTGCATTTATAGTATCAGGTGCTTATAAACCAGGGTTTCTCAACCTTGGCAACTTGAAGATGGCTGGTCTTCAACTCCCAGAATCCTCCGGCCAGCTATGCCAAAAAGTTGCCAAAATTGAGAAAGACTGCTTTAGACAATCAGTGGCGATATACTAACTATTCCATCCTCACTGAAATCAAAAATATTAAGACTTGTTCTATCCCAGCCTACGTGAGTCCTTGTTATGCTCACCAGGAGAAACTCCTCTTTTCCAACAAGCAGGCTGGAACCGCAGGAAAAAAAACAATCTCCTTTTATTATTCACAGACCTGAGTCAATATCCAAGGCAAACAAACACAGTCCACGGAAACTAGATCCTCACACGAACGGCTCCAGCACCTCCCACACCTTCCCTTTTATAATTCAGCCCAGGCGTGGCTTCCTAATGCCTTCTCCTTTGCCTTTGGAGCCACCCCATTGCATTCCTCTGTCCTACTCGCTTCTCTTTCCTGCGCATTTGTGCATCCGGGATTTGTCCCAGCTGTTCTTCATCACTGTCCAACTCAGGCTTCCAGCACAGCTGTGTCTCAGCCTGAGCGCGAGTAGAGGGGCCAGGCTCCTCGTCCGACTGTAAGTCTTGGAGCTCCTCAGAGCCTTCCTCTGACTCTGATGTCACTCCAGGACCTTCCTCCTCCTCCTCTGATTCCTCAGACTCAGCTGCCAGGTCCCCTGGCTGGCGAGGAATCACAGCAAGACTTACCTGTGATAAAACATCCGAGCCATCCCCATTCTTTGCTTCTCTCCTCCAGACAGGACGTCTTTCCAATCGATCACAGCGTTCCAACCTTCGGGAAGACACATAAAAGTCACGAGGGGCTTCCTGTGTATTTGACAAACTCTTTTCATCCTTTGTAAGGCAACCTTCGTCAACTCAAAAGAAGAGTTCCGCGAACCCCATAAAAGTGGCTCAGGCTATGGGGGAGATCTTTGCTGAAACTGGTTTTGTCAGCCTTGGCAATCCCAACTTCCTAACGATGCGCCATATTTTCCCAGGGGGAAAAAAAATTGCATACCTCCCTCTCTCTGAATAATATGATTCAGATGAACTATCTGTAGGATAAATTCTAGGTCCAGGTCTTGGTATCCTTTCTCATGCATGTCATCCACTGAATCGGGGTAGATGACTTGATCCCGTAGCGTTCCCAGGGACATGTAAGGCCTGAAAGAAATAAAAAGAGAATTGGATTTTGCCCTCTCCTTGCCTGGGTGATCGCATCTCAACCCTGCTATTTCAAGGCTGCTGTTCTCCAAGCAGCACATAATGCTTTAAACGCCACGTTTCTAAAGACTGTAATTATCTGAGGATGATTGTTTCCTAAACTTGCTGGAAAAAAACAAAGCATTGTTTACAGAAGAAATGATTAGAGTTTATTAGCGGGGATAAATCTGGCTTAAGAAAAATGCTTTCCATAAAGAAGAATTTACGTATCTAATTCCTTGGAAGGAAAATTCACACAAAACAGAAAATCCGGTATCAAGTTGGAACTATACCTACACAAGATGGGCAGCAAAGAAGCCTGAACACTGAGTAAAAATAAATATGTATTTTTATTGTCTTCTGTACCAAGCCGATATAAATGGGAGAATTTTCGTGGACTATTTGAAAGCGGTTCTTTTTCCAAATTCAGACAGCCTCTTATTTTTTTTTTAATAAACATTCCTAGTTATTCCCAAGTCTGATCATCTGGATACCTTTTTGGCCTGGAATTATGACCTGAATGTAGAGATGGGGATGTGTTTTGGATGTGTTTTGTTGGCTGGTTAGTTGGTTTGCTTTATTAGCAATAAGTTAAACTGGTCGATCAATCTAACTAGACAACAAAAATTCTAAAATGTTGCCTCTCGTTGGCCTAATCAACAGTAATGTTTTACATTCCTGATTCCATTCTGACAATCAGGGGGTATCTATGGGAAAGAAAGGGTGGGCGGAATAAAAAACTTCCAGACACAATTTAAATTTTGCTTCTTGTTTTACTGTGCACATGGGCTTCAACTACATCCTTGCAGTAACACTCTTTGTTAAATCGTTGAAAAACTGTCTCCTTGAAAAATGGAGAAAAATCATCTTCCAGGGAAGAGAATACAGGTAAGTCCTCGGCTTACAACCGCAACCGAGCCCAAGATTTCTGTTGCTAAGCGAGACAGTTGCTGAGTGGATTTCCCCCCCCTCCATTTTACAACCTGGCTTGCCACAGTTGCTAAGTGAGTCACGGCAGTTGTTGAGTCAGTAACAGGGACTCTGACTTCCTCGTTGACTTTGCTTGTCGGAAGGTCACAAAATGTGATCACGTGAGCCCGGGACGCTGCAACTGTCAAAAGTACAAGTCAGTTGCCAAGCCTCTGAATTTTGGTCACATGACCATGGAGATGCTGCAACGGTCGCAAGTGTGGAAAGGGGTCCCGAGTCACTTTTGCAGTGCCGTTGTAACTTTGAAACATCACTAAATGAACTTGTTGTAACTTTGTCTGAAATGGTATAGGGTTTCCTGCCTGAGCAGGGGGTTGGACTAGATGACCTCCAAGGTCCCTTCCAACTTCGTTATTATTATTATTATTATTATTAAGTCGAGGTTTACACGCACCTCCTTGCCAGCAATCAATATCCAGATGAGCAGAGATTAACACCCAGATTAACACTAGACCAATAAACAATACTCCAGTCAAGGAGCTACCAATTCAAACAAACAAGCTAACAATAAACCACAGCCTACTCCACAATAGGCTTGGGAAGGAATCGGACCTGCTTTTGAGCCAACATTGGGAAGGTGACTCAAAGTAAAAAATTAAGTAAAAATGCATTAGCTAAAATATTGGTACATGTTGGTGGGGACAAAAAACAAAGATATTGAGACTCTAGAAAGAGTGCAGAGAAGAGCAACAAAGATGATCAGGGGACTGGAGGCTAAAACATATGAAAAATGGTTGCTGGAATTGGGGATGTCTAGTTTAATGAAGAGAAGGACCAGGGGGGACATGATAGCAGTCTTCCAGTATCTCAGGGGTTGCCCCAAAGAAGAGAGAGTCAAGCTATTCTCCAAAGCGCCTGAAGGCAGGAGAAGAAGCAACGGATGGAAACTAATCAAGGAGAGAAGCAACCTAGAACTAAGGAGAAATTTCCTGACAGTTAGAACAATTAACCAGTGGAACAACCTGCCTCCAGAAGCTGTGAGTGGTCCAACACTGGAAGTTTTTAAGAAGAGACTGGACCAATGTTTGTCTGAAATGGTCTAGGGTTTCCTGCCTGAGCAGGGGGTTGGACTAAAAGACCTCCAAGGTCCCTTCCAACTCTGTGATTCTGTTATTCAAGGAAGAATGGATTAGAATCAATCAATTCTCGATTGGCTGAACCCAGAATGTTCCCACCAACACCGACAGAGCAAGCCACTTGTATATAAAATGACAGCAAACCCTGCTGCCTGCTAGCCCTGATGATGTTACCTAGTTCGGTCATGAAATGTCTGCAAGAAAACAAGCTCAAAGAACACTAAGGACCACACAAACCCATCTACATCTTCTCTGTCACCCATTTAATGAAGAATTTAAAGAAGTCATTTCTGGCCTAACTCTTCACTTGTCTGGGGCATTTTGAAAAAACAAAACAAAACCCTGGAATCATTAAATAGCGAATCTCCTGGGCAATCTAAGCACGTCACATTTATGGCAAAAACCGGCTGGCATAAAAACACCAGAATTCACCGTTAATGTTCTTACAGGGAGGATTAAAGCCTCAATCCTGACCTACATTCTAATAAAAGCAAATACGGGCAGCCAAAAAATGGGAATTATTAATTTATATGTATCAAAGTGATTTATAGCCATTATTCCATAGAGGTGGAACACATCTTTGGTATAATCTACTATCCAAGTTATATTTAAGATCCCACTCTTTCTTCTTTCTTTCTTTCTTTCTTTCTTTCTTTCTTTCTTTTTCTTCTTCTTCTTCTTCTTCTTCTTCTTCTTCTTCTTCTTCTTCTTCTTTTTCTTTTTCTTTTTCTTTTTCTTTTTCTTTTTCTTCTTCTTTTTCTTCTTCTTCTTCTTCTTCTTCTTCTTCTTTTTCTTTTTCTTTTTCTTTTTCTTTTTCTTTTTCTTTTTCTTTTTCTTTTTCTTTTTCTTTTTCTTTTTCTTCTTCTTCTTCTTCTTCTTCTTCTTCTTCTTCTTCTTCTTCTTATTATTATTATTATTATTATTATTATTATTATTATTATTATTATTATTATTATTATGGATCATCGCATAGTCAGCCAGATGTTCAGACTGGATTTGGCATTTTGTCTACCTATCGAGTCCTTACCTAGGACCTGGGATAGGCAGATGTGGATGTTTGATGGTATTACAGATATCGCCACAGGATGAAAGCAGTTCCTAGTAAGGCCGCCTTTTGCAATTGACTAATGGCGAATTTGTCAATGCCAATGGTGTTCAAGTGGTGCTCAAGTTGTTTTGGGATTGCACCCAAGGTGCCTATTACTATTGGTACTACCCTTGCTATTATTATTATTATTATTATTATTATTATTATTATTATTATTATTATTATTGATGTTTATTTAGAATTTTACATGCAGCGAGAGTCAAATCTAAAGAAAAGGGGAAAAATTAAAAAATAAGCAAGCAAAAAAAAGGAGTTGTGAAATACACATCTTCCTGCTTTCTCTACCATCTTATAATCCTCTGTCTCTCTCTTAGAGGTATATACATCCTTTCAAACCCTAGTAGTCCATATATTTTCAATCCTCAGATCCATAAATCATATTGCACGCCCACAAAACCTGCTCAATCCCTACTAATGGTTCTGGATTTTTCACTAATACGCTACTTTCTCCACAAGTATGCCAGGCCAGGTGCTATTTCTTGCACAATTCTTTACGGGAGGGGTAATTGATCTGTGCCTCAAATAACTGTCAGTCAGCCTCTCTGTCTAGCATCCAGCAGGGTCTGTTAAATATTTCAAAGAGCTCAGTTACTACAACTGAGTTTAATTAGCTTACACCCCTTAGCACAGCTCAACCAGCACAGAGCTTAGCGTATTTTTTTTTTCATACATAGCAGGAGGTTATAATTAGAAGTCATCCTGCTGACACAGGAAGGGGAAAAAGTGACCAGCTATTGTTCCATCACAGAAGTGCAAAAAGTGCAAAAGATTTCGGTGTGGGGAGGTACCGTGGCCAGTCCAAGTGGTGTTTAAGGGGGGTGGGGGGGTGGAGAGGTCTAGCTAGGCCATGGGTAGGCAAACATGGCTCTTTTATGACTCGTGGACTTCAACTCCCAGAATTCCTGAGCCAGCCACGCTGAGGGGAAAGGGAGAGGTTTCCAAGCTGAGCCATGCTGGCTGAGGAATTCTGGGAGTTGAAGTCCACGAGTCTTAAAGTTGCCAAGGTTGCCTACCCCTGAGCTAGGCCCTCTGATGTGGGGTACCTCAGGCCTTAAGGTCCTCTCCCCTCCTCTTGAATGTTGAAGAGATTTCATGGGTGAGGTCATTCAACTTCCATCCATCCATCCATCCATCCATTCCATTTCTATAGCCACCCATCTCAATCAAGGACTCTTGCCATCCCCAAAGTCAGTACGTNGGGTGGGGAACCTTGGCTCTTTTATGACTCGTGGACTTCAACTCCCAGAATTTCTGAGAAAGCCACGCTGAGGGGAAAGCGAGAGGTTTCCAAGCTGAGCCATGCTGGCTCAGGAATTCTGGGAGTTGAAGTCCACGAGTCATAAAAGAGCCAAGGTTGCCTACCCCTGAGCTAGGCCCTCTGATGTGGGGTACCTCAGATCTTAAGGTCCTTTCCCCTCCTCTTGAATGTTGAAGAGATATCATGGGTGAGGTCATTCAACTTCCATCCATCCATCCATTCCATTTCTATAGCCAGCCATCTCAATCAAGGACTCTTGCCATCCCCAAAGTCAGTACGTTGAGGATATGCAGTTATTCACAAAATCATAGGAAGGGATCCCACAGGTCATCAAATCCAACCCCCTCTCCCCCCACCCCCCACACTGCACACTGTAGGATTCCTTACACCGTGGAAAATGCAGAGACTTTTCAACCAATCTAAGAATCCATGGTGATCTTCATAAACTTTCCGTGTAGGACATATTCTTCCCTTTGGGATGTTATTTTGGGGGGCTACTCTGAGCAAGACATAGAAGATATATTCATTGGGTTGGTCTTGCAGGTCTTCTAGTCTAGTCCAACCCCCTGCTGAAGCAGGAGACCCTACACCATTCTGGACAAATGACTGTCCAATCTTTTCTTGAAAACCTCCAGTGATGGAGTACCTACAACTTCTGAAGCCACGCCGCTGATTAATTGTTCTCGCGATCAGGAGATTTCCCTTAATTCTAGGTTGGATCTTTCTTGGGTGATACTCCACCCGTTACTTCTTGTCCTATCCTCAAATACTTTGGAAAATAGGTCAACCCTCTTTTCTCTTCCCCTTAAGTACTGGAAGACTGCTATCCTATCACTCCTAGTCCTCCTCTTTGGTAGACTAGACATACCCATACCCATCCCTCAACTGTTCATCATACGGTTGAGCGCCCGTAGACCCCCTTATTATGAACCGATTTGGTAAGAAACGAAAATTCCAAACCTTTGTGGAATGTAGAACATATGCTGGGGAGGTGGTTTGTAAAGAACCCCTTCGTAGACGGGCCACAAGCCACTTAGAATCCTGAAAAGCGAGCTCTTCCCACAACCATTGGGACCGGCAATTAGGAGATGCATGCCTTCCTCAACCTGCAAAGTGGAGTGAGAGACGCAATCACTTTGGGAAGAGTACTTGTTTTCACCTGGCTTTTTATAGCAAGAGCACTTAGATTTATATACCGTTCCATTAGGGCTTTACAGACCGCTCTTTGGGCGGTTTACAGTGCCCCCAACAATCTGGGTCCTCATTTTACCAATCTTGGAAGGATGGAAGGCTAAGTCAACGTAGAGCCGGTCAGGATCGAACTCCTGGCAGTGGGCAGAGTCCGCCTGCAATACCGCATTCTAACCACTGCGCCACCGCGGCAGAGATAACAATAGCACTGATATACCGCTTCACAGTGCTTTACAGCCCTCTCTAAGCGGTTTACAGTGTCAGCGTGTTGCCCCCAACAATCTGGTTCCTCATTTTATCGACCTCGGAAGGCTAGAAGGCCGAGTCAACCTTGAGCTGGTCAGGATCGAACTCCTGGCAATAGGCAGAGTCTGCCTGCAATACTGCATTCTAACCACTGCACCACCACGGCAGAGATAACAATAGCACTGATATACCGCTTCACCGTGCTTTACAGCCCACTCTAAGGGATTTACAGAGTCAGCATCTTGCCCCCAACAATCTGGGTCCTCATTTTACCGACCTCGGAAGGCGGGAAGGCTGAGTCAACCTTGAGCCAATCAGAATCGAAGTCCTGGCTGTAGCAATGCAGAGTTAGCCCTCAATACTGCATCCTAACCACTGCACAACCAGGACTCCTTTTTTATCAAGATGACTGACACCATCCATACGTTCTCCCTGCACCCTCGAACATGCTGGTTCAATGACTTTAAGATTCACCCTAAGCTTTGGTTAGCTTTGTGTTTCTCTTCCCAGTCTGGATCCTTAGCTCGCATAAGAAATTCAAGCACAACTGAAGTGTACTGAAGCAACAAATTATTTCGAAAAATATCTTTCACAAGATATGTTATCTGCATCTCTAATGGTACCCAATTCTACTTAGACGTGGATATCAACTGATATATAAATATCGACCTAAAATGGCTATTATTGCCCATTGAAACAATAAACTGAAAGGCAGTACTGTGCATTACAATTGGCATCTTATTATTGCTTCCTATTTTAGTAATCGTCAAGCCAATTTATTTTTAAAAACAGGACCATCGGTCTCCCTGTGAAGGCAGGGAAAAATACATCCCAACATATTCACAGGCTATGATTGATGACAAATCTCAGTTCTGGATACTTCTTAATTAGATTGTAGCGGCAGTTCCTAGCTTCAACAGCACAGTTTTAAAAAAATGAATTCAGAATTGTTATATTCCACAATGTAGGTAGTCCTTGATTTACAACTGTAACGGAGCACAGAATTTCCAATGTAAGCCATGGCGGTCGTAAGTCGAGACACCCATCTGACGAGAGCCGATTTTACAACTTAAGGAAACGGGGTTGACGTTAAGCAGGTCTATGTATTGCTACAGGCATTATTTTAATATTATATATCCTTCGGGACACTGAGGGAGATAAGATGTGGGCCCGGGTCCCAGCTTGCATCTGGTGATTGAGAGCTGAATGACGGAGAGAGCTCAATTTATACAATAAGACCCATAGACACAAATGGGAGTTTTCGTAACGACTGACTGCAAACACGTTCAGTCACTGTAGTTATTTCTCGTGTTCTTGCAGAGCATGGAGATACAATAGTGGCCAAAATTGTGGAAACCTTTTGGGAAAAGTGTACAGTAGAAATACCACCTTTGGTTAAGTTTCCACCCATTTTTCTTCTAATTTCTTTATAACTGTAGCCTTGTTCACTGAATAATACTATTTTACATCGCTTTTTGGGTGACCAGTCAACTCTTTGCACCATGACTTTAATTTTATTACGTTTTACAAGCTCATTACAGGAAAGAACGCAAAAAAAACCCCAACCAACTCCATAGCGATCGCATAACACACTGACAAATGTCCTCCTCTCAGCTTCAATACATGAGATCAATAACTGAATCCTACTGTGATCCGATTGGCTCATTGCCAAAAGAAGATGACACCCGATTGGCTCTCCAAACACTCATGCTCATTGGCTACAATCAGATGAAGGAAAGCTACCGGAGATCAACCGAAGCCGTGATGGATATTGCTTCCTTTTTCTGGTTATTTGGCTATAACCTTTCACAGAATACAGTACAGATAATTGAACAAACTTTGTTGCATTACATTCTTGATTAAATTATCTTTCCATTGATATATAATTTTATAGTACTACTCCAACAAAAAGTGGTGTTATTAGCCATCCAACCTCAAAAATACACTTTTCCCAAAAGGTTTCCACAATTTTGGCCACTACTGTATATAGGTCCTGGAAGACCTATACAGGCGACCCTAGACTTACAACCATTCGTTTAGCGACCGTTCAACGTTACAACGGCACCGAAAAAAATGGGACTTAGGACCAATTTTCAGACCGTTGCAGCGTCCCCACGGTCAGGTGATCAAAATTCGGATGCTTGGCAACTGGCATGTACTTAAGACGGTTGCAGTGTCCCGGGGTCACGTGATCATCTTTTGTAACCTTCCCGGCTGGCAAAGTCCGACAAGCAAAGTCAAATGGGGGGAGCCAGATTCACTTAACAACCCCACGGTTCACTTCACAACTGAAGCGATTCCATCAAAGGTTGTAAATTTGGGTCAAAGCTTGTTTAACCACCGCCTCGCTTAGCGACGGAAATGTTGGGCTCAGTTGAGGTCGAGGACTACCTGTCATGGGATAAACTCAACATTTCTGCCTCTGGTCGTCGAGCTGCTATGCCTACCTTGCTTGATCTCCCCTTTTTCCATATGCTTGTCCAAGTATTTAACATAAGGTACATGGACTCTGTGCCCGTTTTGTGCTAACTGGGATGACAACAATCAGAAGATTCCTGCATAGCCTCTTACTTTGAAGTTTAGCTTGGAAACCACCACATCTCCATTTGGGGTAATTATAGGGACATTTTCACAGATAATCCCATGATCAATATCTATTACTTTTCCTATAAGTAAAAAAAAAAGAAAAAGAAAGACAAAAAGCACAAAGTATGTTAATAGAGCAAGCAGAAGACACACAAGCGCAGACAGAAAGTTATTGTTTCGGGAAAGGCTGTTTTGCAGACAGGCCTTCGTCGTTACCGGGTGAGTTTCACACAAGAAGGCCTTCCTAAAATTCTAGATGGGATTAAGGAAGAGACTGGACTTTTGTTTCTCAAGTCTTCAGTTGTGTTAAGAACTTGCACCAATGTCCATCATGGAGGAAGCTTAATCACTACTAATTTGTTATATGGTGTTAACGTTTATTTAACGCTTTAGGAAACGGTTCTAGGTAAGTCTACACAATACTCCCCGTTTGATTTGAAGAATTTGCTTCAGGTTAGACACAAGTCCAAACACAGCCCCTTCTACAACTTCTTCAAGCAGCCAAATCTTTTCCTAGCATCATGCAGGACTTCAAAAGCCAGTGGTATAAAGCTGGGGAAAGACAAGCTTCTTTAGTGTATGTGTATAGATATGTATAGATATGTATAGATAGATAGATAGATAGATAGATAGATAGATAGGTAGGTAGGTAGGTAGGTAGGTAGGTAGGTAGGTAGGCAGGCAGGCAGGCAGGCAGGCAGGCAGGCAGGCAGGCAGGCAGGCAGGCAGGCAGGCAGGCAGGCAGGCAGGCAGGCAGGCAGGCAGGCAGGCAGACAGACAGACAGACAGACAGACAGATAGACAAGAGATGATAATAGGCATAGATAGGCAGACAGATAAATGATAAAGGGAGAGAGAGAGAGAGAGAGAGAGAGAGAGAGAGATATGTAGAAATAGATATATAGATATATAGATATACAGATTAGACAGATATAGATAGATAGATAGATAGATAGATAGATAGATAGATAGAGATAGATAGATAGATAGATAGATAGATAGATATAGATATGGCTAGAAATAGAGCTAAAAATCCGACTCTTGGGTAAGTCCATGTTCTGTCAAAATAATTACGATCACCAAGAGGGGATAAAATATTTATAAGCAGTTAAAAAGTTTTAAAAAACAATTTAAAAGCAGTAAAACATTATTAAAAATTATGGGCAACCAAGCTTTCGTCGGGCCCTCCCGACATCTTCAGGGTTGCTAAGACGGTTTTTGAGAGAGTTTATATAGCATTTTCAAGTGCCTGCATCCGGCTACGCGATCGCGCGACTGGGCCCCGGTATATGCGCTCCTGCGCGGTGCCTGTCTTCTTTTTATCCACGTGTAAACGTTTTGCCTTCCTTCCCTGCTTACCATTATGAGGCTCCTGGCTGTCCTCGTCAGGGATCATTTGGGGTTCTTTCTTACATCCCTCATCCACTTCAACCCCTTCATCCTTCCCCTCCAAGCCATCCGTCCCTTCCCTCTCCTTCATACCACCATCAATCCCTCTTCTACCTCCCTGGTCCTTCCCCATCGAGTCTAGATTGATCCCTTCTTCTCTGCCTCCGGTTGTAACGCTTCGTGTGTTTCCTGCCTCCTCTCCTTGCAACTCATTCCACACTCCCTCTCCATTCCCACCACATACATTCCCCCCATCCCTATTCATCCTCAAATTTCCTTTATCCAACCCACCCTCGCTACCATCGTCTCCTCCCCCATGGATCCTCCCATACTCCACTGCTTCTGCTCCTTCATTCATGTCTCCATGGGGTCTTTCATCCGTCCATCCACCCCATTCCTTTCTTGGGACTATCACTTCCCAACCTCTCTGATTCACGGGGGCACAAGCATTCCCCGGTCTTTCATTATACTTTTCGTTCCGTTCTCCTGCAACCCCAATATATTTCGACCCACCTTCTGCCGTTTCTCTCGTGCCCTTATTCACGCTGTACGGGGATCCTTCGCCCCCTTTATACTCTCTATGGGAGTTCCTCATCCTATGACTTTTGGCGGATTCTCGGGCAGTTTTTTCTTTGCCGAGCCTCCCCATTGAGTTCAACATAATTCCTTCCTCTCCCCCTCCAATCGCACCACTGCGTGCGTCCCCTATTTCTTCCCCTGATACCTTCATCCACGCTCCCCCCATCCTCACAACTAACACTCACCCCACTCTTACTTGCATTGCAACTCCCTCCATACCACTCCTCCTGTCGCCACCACTCCCCACCCACCACCCCTTCCATTTGCTCCCACTCTCTGTCGCTCGCCGGGGTCTTGGCATCCTTCAAGCTGTCATTCCTCCATCCGCTCCGTTCTATTGCCTCCCCACTGCTTTCATCTCCGAAGGTCCATGTACCTCTCGACTTTCCATCATGCCATTCACTGCATTCCCCTGTATACCCAACTCTCCCCACCCCACCTTCCACTACCCCCCTCTCGCCCTCATCCGTACCGTCTAAAAGTCCTTCATCCCCCTTACGCATTCCACTGGGGCCTCTGCCCATCCTGCAACTGGCTCTGTTGTTATGGGATTGCCTGATTCCACTTACTATATCTAGATATAGATATATAGATATACTGTAGATATATAGATATTGTAGATATATACATACAGTATAGATATATAGATATAGATAGATATAAATATATAGATATGTTTTTTCAAAATTTGGAATGCTAACAAAGAATTAAGGGAGTACTGAGATAGCTATTTCTAACCTTGTTTGGTTTTCATCAGTCAGACATACCCTTCCGAGATTCGAACCTGGGCTGTCTGCATGTTAAGCAGAAGCATTAGTCCTCTATGCCACAGGCTCTTTCTCACTTTGTTAGCTACAAGAGACAGGGGAAGAGATATAGATATATAGATATAGGTAGATATAGATATATAGATATAGATAGATATAGATATATAGATATAGATGATATAGATATAGATATATATAGATATAGATATAGATATAGAATGATTTCCAAGCCCAACTAGGGCAGTGTATCCAATCTTGGCAACTTTTAAGACATGTGGATTTCAACTCCCAGAATTCCCCAGCCAGCCATGCATAGCTCACCACCCGTGCACATGGGGCCCAACTCCTTGCTAAACAACTGCCTCCTTGCTTAGGGACAGAAATGTTGGGTTCTGCATGCGATATATAACAAGGCATGTAAAAAGGGGGTTGAATCTGCATCACAAGGGCACAGTGGTTTTATTTTTATTTTTATTTTGTCATTTCATTCTGCCTCCTCTTCCCTCCTCCTTCCTGTCCTGAAAATACCTCTGCACTAAGCCTATTGATGATCCTGCAAATTGCTCTTTGCCATCGATCGTTATGCTTTTAAGCGGTCAGCGTGCATTAAAATGGAGGGCAGCTGTACTTCAATGTAGCCACTGGATAAGGGAAAGTCCGCACGGACGTTTATTTGAATCATCCAAACAGCCTTTTGACTTTTCATTTGAAAGAGTTTCTTGACTTCATTTTCATCTTCCATCAAAGGTCAAGGATTGTATTAGAGCAGGGGTCTTCAAACTTGGCCCTTCCATGATTCGTGGACTTCAACTCCCAGAATTCCTGAGCCAGCATGGCTCAGCTTGGAAACCTCTCCCTTTTCCCTCAGCGTGGCTGGCTCAGGAATTCTGGGAGTTGAAGTCCACGAATCATAAAAGGGCCAAGTTTGAAGACCCCTCCCAGAATTCCTCAGGCAGGCATGCTTGCTGAGGAATTCTGGGAGTTGAAGTCCGCAAGTCATAAAAGGGCCAAGTTTGAAGACCTCCCCCAGAATTCCTCAGCCAGGCACGCTGGCTGAGGAATTCTGGGAGTTGAAGTCCACGAGTCATAAAAGGGCCAAGTTTGAAGACCCCCTGTATTAGAGGCAGCTAGAGAGCATTCAAGCACAGAGGGGCTATTTTTAAAATGTTCACAGCCTTAGCTGAAGTAAAAAGTTATACCAATAAAATAGTATGCTTTTTAAAATATTAACAGAATAACAGAGTTGGAAAGGGACCTTGGAGGTCTTCTAGTCCAACCCCTTGCACAAGCAGGAAACCCTATAACATTTTAGACAAACAGTGGTCCAGTCTCTTCTTAAAAATCTCCAGTGTCGGAGCACCCACAACTTCTGGAGGCCAGTCGTTCCACTGGTTAATTATTCTCCCTGCCAGGAAATTTCTCCTTAGTTCTCAGTTTCTTCTCTCCTTGATTAGCTTTCACCCATTGCTTCTTGTCCTGCCTTCAGGTGCTTTGGAAAATAGGATGCCCCCACTTGTTTGTGGCAGCCCCTCAAATATTGGGCGATGCTATCATGTTACCCCTTGTCGTTTTCATTAAACTAGACCAGGGGTAGGCAACCTCGGCTCTTTTATGACTCATGGACTTCAACTCCCAGAATTCCTGAGCCAGCCACGCTGAGGAAAAGGGAGAGGTTTCCAAGCTGAGCCATGCTGACTCAGGAATTCTGGGAGTTGAAGTCCACGAGTCATAAAAGAGCCGAGGTTGCCTACCCCTGAACTAGACACACCCAATTCCTGCAACCGTTCTTCATATGTTTTAACCTTTCATTTATTCATGCATTTATTCATTCGTTACTTCACTCATTTATTCTAATGGTATTGTTCGACGTTGTACAAAATCAGCAGTTGCTCTCTCTCTCACACACACACATGCTGAAATGAGTCACAGTATCTGTGTTCAAAGCTTTAATGCAGCATTAAAGTCCATTCAGTGGCTCTTTACTCATTATGGCTCCTTATTATGTAAAACCATGCCCACTGAATGTGCAATTAGGTATTAAAAGGATCATGCTAAGAATATTACATTGCATGTCACGTTCATGAATTGTCACGTAATATCCATAATGTCAGCAAATGATGCCAACCAATGAAAGGACATTGTATATAATTGTATATTCTTTACCCTTTTAAGGGGTCCTCACTTGTATCTGTGTGGGCCTCTCCTTGTTAATGTATAAATAAAGAGATACTATTCTACCTTTTTGGCTCAGATTCTATTTTGGGCTAAAGAACTTTGCCTGTTTTAATTTTGCCAATTTTACTGGCTAGAAGTGATTAACTCTTTTCTGTTGGATCCACTGCCAGTGACAGAGAACTTATAGATTATCCCTTAATAAATGCCTGGTTATAAAAGCAGCACAAAGTTAGTGAGATCAACATATACTTAAGAACAGATATAAACCGTCTCACCGTTTCCATGTTAAATTGTACCCAGATGTGAAATATTAAAAAAAAATAATCAAGAAACAGAAATGTATCGATTACCTTTGATTTCTAAAGGGCCATTAATGCATTGTTTGGCTTTATTCCTTTTGTTGTTGCTGTTTTCCCGTTCTGGAGTAAGGTTTGATATTTTGTAAATGCCCCTTTTTACTTCATCGAAAACTGAAAACATATTGTAAACACGGGCAGTGTAGCCGGCTAATTCTGCAATCTGCAAAACAACAAACAATCACAAGTTAAAGCCATAATGATAAGTTATATGGATTAACTACCAAAATAAATGCTTTGTTTATTATTGCAAAGGCTTGAATTTGCATTTTGTAATCTGGCTTTTGATGAAGAACAGAATCTCTGAATTCATCATCAGATATTTTTCTCTTCACAACGGAAGATCCACAAAACTCAAGTTTTAAACTAAAGTAAGGTATGAAATTTCCGTTAGTTTGACGGCTGAATCAGTAAGCCTTTTTAAAATCCTGACAGGTTCTGGGGCAGAATATTAATTTGAAATTATACACACACTTTCTTCTGCTGCAGTTAAACTCTGACTTTTACTAAGAAATGTGGAGTTTAATTGGCTATAGGGGAAAGCAAGAAACGTATAGGAAATGTAGAACATTTTGGATCTAATTATATCCTAAGAACTCCCCCCCCGTCTATCAGAACTGATTGCTTGTCTCAAATGGTAACAAATTCTGCTTGCAAACAAATAATCTTCAGCATTTCAATCATATGATTCCTTGAAATGGCAGCAACAAATGAATTCCTGAGCCAGAGGACCTGATGAAATTAATGAATAGAATAGAACAGAATAGAATAGAATAGAATAGAATAGAAAATATGGAATGGAATGGAGTGGAGTGGAGTGGAGTGGAGGAGTAGAGTAGAGTAGAGTAGAGTAGAGTAGAGTAGAGTAGAGTAGAGTAGAGTAGAGTAGAGTAGAATAAGTGGAGTGGAGTAGAGTAGAGTAGAGTAGAGTAGAGTAGAGTAGAGTAGAGTAGAGTAGAGTAGAGTAGAGTAGAATAGAATAGGACCTGCCTAAGAGGCTTAGCATGACATATCAAGGACCACATTCCTAAAGCAGGCAGGGTCAGAGCGCGCACACACACACACACACACACACAGAGAGAGAGAGAGAGAGAGAGAGAGAGAGAGAGAGAAAGAGCCAATGGTAAAAATGTAAATTTTCACGCTGCTAAAGAAAATTAAGAAAAGATGGTTTAATTGAGCGATCATTATATTCTCCTAATATGTCACTGGGTGTGCCACAGTTTCCCCAAAAGTTTGAGAAACGCCGCCAGGCCTCTTATTATTTTGCCTATACTGCACCCTATGTACCGCGTAACTGGAAAACACGGACATTTTTCCATCCGAACAATCCGGCTGGCCCGTCTTCCCTTCATGCTGATTCCGTGGCACCCCAATTCAATTGAACGAAGCGCACCGTAAGGGATTAGTGAACCTTGTTGTCTGGCTTGAGTGCCCAGCCCTGGGTTTCTGCGGAAAACAGCACCATTTCTGAGAAAGGAGAAGGTTCCGGTAGATCATCCCAAATGAAGAGTAAGCATTCTCCTTTTGCGAGCTGACCTCAGAGGTTTACAAGAGATCACCCTTTCTGTTATCAAGGCTAAGCGAATGGAATACCTCTTTGTAGGAAGACATGATCCGTTCAATGGCGTCTGCTCCAGAAACTAACAGATTTCGTGAGGTAGTAAAGGTTTCCGTTCGTTCGCTCACCATGCCTTGTTTCTGGCCATTGTCCAAATCTATCGACGAGAAAAACAATCAACAGAAGCAATGTTTTCAACATTTTATTGGAAATATTCTTCTAATACGATTAGAAGAAGAAAAAATGACTGGGAGTAGACTCTAGCTCAGCGGTTCTCAACCTATGGGTCGCGACCCCATTTGGGGTCGATCGACCATTTCACGGGGGTCGCCAAGCAAGGCTGTCCGCCATTTTTCCCCCTTTTTCGGCAGGTGCCTTACCTCCCTTGAGCTGGGCCAGCTGATGGTCGGCCTGCTCCGTCTCTGCCGCTTGCCAGCTACGCCTCGGCCGGCGCAGGGGGCGGAACCACGCATGCACGGCGCTCCCGGGCAGGGAAAGTCCTCGACTTACAACCGGTTGGGTAGTCCTTGACTTACGACTGGTTTAGTCCTCGACTTATGACCGGTTTAGTCCTCGACTTACGACCGGTTTAGTCCTCAACTTACGACCAGTTGGGGGTCGCGGCATTAAAAAGGTTGAGAACCACTGCTCTAGCTCTTCGGGATTTCTTTTATAGTTACAAGAAATTCCTAGTATTTTGAGTACACAAAATATTGATATGAATAAGAAGATAAGCCTAGCATTAGGTTGATTAAACAGGTTGATTAAGCTTAAATTTTATACAGAGATCTGCACCTACAGTTAAGGTTAGACTCCGGTGAAGTCTGGTTGAAAAATGGCTATCGTGGTTAGATTCAAGGTGGCTTTTCGTGTTTAGGGGGCTTCTGACCGTTAGGTGGGGTCTCCATTTTTTTATTTTGGGGAAAGGTCACGGCAAAATCCTTCATAAGAGTTGTCTGGAGTTGGATTTTGGCTTCCTTGTGTGTTGACAGCAGGGGAATCTTTGGGTCATTTCTCCATGAGGTCTAGGTGCAAATAGAAGGTCTTCAAATGCATGCTTAAGGCAAATGCATGGATGTACTACCTGGTTGCATCTGGGTTTGTGGCATTCAAGGAATAGGGGCTAAGCTAGGGCTAGTGTTAAAGGCCGCTTATGTAGCAGTAGCACTAAGATTTATCTACCGCTTCACAGTGCTTTACAGAACTCTCTGACCGGTTTACAGAGTCAGCTTATTGTTCCCAACAATCTGGGTCCTCATTTTACCGACCTCGGAAGGATGGAAGGTTGAGTCAACCTTGAGTTCCCATCAGGATCGAACTCCAGGCAGTGGGCAGAATTTGCCTGCAATCCTGCATTTTAACCACTGCGCCACCGGGCTCTATGGTTATTATCTATGTATTGAATTAGTTTCCCGTCTCTTTTTTTCAGAATGGATTATCCAGGGGTAAGCAATCTCGGCTCTTTTATGACTCATGGACTTCAACTCCCAGAATTCCTGAGTCAGTCACGCTGAGGAGAAAGGGAGAGGTGTCCAAGCTGAGCCATGCTGGCTCAGGAATTCTGGGAGTTGAAGTCCACGAGTCACAAAGCGGCCTAGGCCTAGGCCAGAGGTAGGCAATCTCGGCTCTTTTATGACTCATGGACTTCAACTCCCAGAATTCTTGAGCCAGCCACGCTGAGGGGAAAGGGAGAGGTTTCCAAGCTGAGCCATGCTGGCTCAGGAATTCTGGGAGTTGAAGTCCATGAGTCATAAAAGAGCCAAGGTTGCCTACCCCTGGATTATATCATCGATCCAGTTTAGTGAAAAACAGCTATGCACAATCAGATGTGATATAACATAACATACATAACATAACATAACATAACATAACATAACATAACATAACATAACATAACATAACATAACATTCTAATCCAAACAAAAAACAAATTTTGGGATTTTTTAAAAAAAGAAATATTAGGTTAAAAATGGCATAGCACATCTAATGTCAGTGTGATTTGCCATTTTTGTGATTTCTTTTTTGACTTCCTGGTCTTGTTCACATACAACAAGGAAGTTAGATGAGGGACACAGATTATTCTGCCAAATTAAAATAAACAATGGAGAGCCATCACTCTTACCAATGTATCAGGTAATAATAATCACTGGTTTAAGACTCATTTACACAGTAGTAGTATTACATTTATTGGCATAGTAACTACGGGTAGTCCTCGATTTACAACCGTTTGCTTATAGTGACCATTCAAAGTTACAACAGCACTGAAAAAAAAAAGTCACTTATGACCCTTTTTCAGTTACGACCGTTGCAGCGTCCCCCCCCCCGTGGTCACGTGATCAAAATTCAGACGCTTGGCAACTGACTCGTATTTATGACGGTTGAGGTGTCCCTGGGGGTCACGTGATCCTTCCCCTGACAGGAAAAGTCAATGGAGAAGCCGGATTCACTTAACAACCAGGTTACGAACTTATCAGCTGCAGCGATTCATTTAACAACGGAGGCAAGAAAGGTTGTAAAATGAGGCAAAACCCGCTGAACACATGTCTCCCTTAGGAACAGAAATGCAGGGCTCAAATGTGGTTGTGTCATGCCTCCGCGGGAGCCTGAATCTGCGGAGGAAAATGAGCTGGAACGGGACCCCCTGGAGGCGGAGGGAAAGGGGTCTGTGGCTTCAGAGGCATGTGGGGAAGAGCAGGCCGAGGCAGGCCAGGGCCCTTCAGGATTGGGACAGGAGGAACAGGAGGGGCAGAGCTCAGGCGATGAGCAAGGGCCACCCCCACCTGATCCTAGAGTACGGAGAGTGGAGAGAAGGAGTGAACAATGCAGTCAGGTTCAACTACTCCGGAGAAGAGCGTCCCGCCCCTCTCCACAAGGCACACCTGGAGACCCAGACTTAAGGAGATGCTGTGGGGAGAGGCATTTGTCGGGAACAAACACTGATTCCTTGCAGTTTTGTGTGCTGTTGCTGATCTTGTGGTTTCTGCTTGGAAACCCTGAAACTCTGACCATTAGACTGGCTGACAAAACTTGATTGGGAGTTCAAAGACCTGGGATTGTATTTTGGCTTCTCTTCTGAAACTGCTCAGGCAAGCTTGCGTTTCCACAGATTTTGGATGTAGGTTTCATTCCTTGCTCTCTACGTGGCCTTGAGTAAATTACTCTTCTAATCTAACTATATGTGAAACTACTTGCAGCCAGAGGTGGCTGAAGCTGTGTGCGTTTTACTTTGTTCTGGGGCTTGCCAGAAATGTGGGAGCATTTGGGGAAAATTTGGAGCAATGAAAGGGCGGTTTGAAATGCCAGCTGACTGCACTGCCTCTGCGCCGTGCCCTGGGTCATCACACTACCACACAGAAGATGTCTCTCTTCTGTGCCTTTTCTTCCCATGCCCGTTTCACCCAAATCCAGACGAAAGCTATCTTACCACCATCAGCAAATCCTTTTGCGGTGATAATAGGAACGGCCACCATAATCAGTCCACTGCTACTCCAGACGTATTTCATCAGGAACTGCTCAAGCATGATGTACCACAAGCGCTTGGACAAAATGATGTTCATCTGCTCTTCCAGAGCTTGGTAACTTTTCTGAAGTTGGCACATTTCAACCTGTGAATTTTTTTTTATTATTATTTTTTTAAAAATGTGATTGCTACAAGAATGTGATCTGTAAGGATATCCCATAAAAATGGACCAGACACCCCTACAGGTAGTCCTCAGCTTACAACAGTTCATTTAGGGACCGTTCAAAGTTACAACGGCATTGAAAAAAGGGACTTAGGACCGTTTTTCACACTTAGGACCGTTGCAGTGGTCACGGGATCAAAATTCAGGCGCTTGGGAACTGACTCAGATGTATGACGGTTGCAGTGTCCCGGGATCACATGATCCCCTTTTCCAATCTTCCGACAAGCAAAGTCAATGGGGAAGCCAGATCCACTTCACAGCTGTGTCACTAAGGCAGTGATTCACTTCACAGCTGTGGCAAAAAGGGTCGTAAAATGCGGCAAAATTCATTTAGCAACCGTCTCGCTTAACAACAAAAAATTCGGGCTCAATTGAGGTCGTAGGTCGAGGACTACCTGATGTTATCCTGAAGTAAAAAGATACAGAATTGCAACAAGCTTGATCCAATTGGATGGGAGAATACTTAAAGGGCCTCTGTGTGAACTAAATGTCCACATTGCAAGATTAATGTGCAAATTACAGAGAAATGTGGAGGAAGAATAATCACAGGTTCCCACAGAAGGATAGCAGATTACTGTACATTCTTCAAAGTCCACAGACCTGCTTTATAGCCACCACTGCTGACAGAACAGAAATTCACCCTGTGAGTAAATTTAATTTCCGCCAAGGAAAAAATACTGTAATACAAATTGGGGAGTTACCTAAGGAATTCTAACCTACAGCTGCCTTCTCTTGCCCCCTTCCAGAGAGCTCTGCTAGGAATAAAAAAATAATAATAATCTTGCTAATCAAGCACAGAGAAAAGACCCAATTTGGCAGTGTTTCTCAAACTAACTTGGCAACGTTTCAGATGTGTGGACTTCAACTCCCAGAATCCCTGAGCCAGCGTGCCTGGCTGGGGAATACTGGGAGTTGAAGTCCACACATCTGAAAAGTTGCCAGATTTGATAGCATTGCTTTAGATCAGGGGTCTTCAGACTTGGCCCTTTGATGACTTGTGGACTTCAACTCCCAGAATTCCTCAGCCAGGCACGCTAGCTGAGGAATTCTGGGAGTTGAAGTCCACAAGTTATCAAAGGGCCAAGTTTGAAGACCTCTGCTTTAGATCTTGGCTACCCCATTAATTCAGTGGGGTTTTGATTTTTTTGCCCTGAGCAGATGTTCCTGGGAAAGATTTAGCAAGAATTACAGCAGCAGCCACAAAACCACCTTAGATCCCTCTCTTTCTCTCCATCCATC